>NC_086318.1:3004814-3304814 GCF_036172605.1 Pelobates fuscus | reverse complement strand
ACATGCCTACTTATCTCTAATTGGATAATAAGTTAGAAAGAAGGATGTGCTAGAGAGATAAGTTAAGGTTTCTAACGAGTTGCTCAGGCAGGAGAGGGGAGAACCAGAGAAAGAGAGATGACATAGCCAGATGGAGATGAATCCAGAGAGAGCCCAGGGGCCCAATGGCTAAAAACCAACACTGAGATGGGGAGACACTCCATTATAGTGTTAAACTGGTGCCCACAAATCCTTTTCCAATTCCTGGGGATAGCTTAAGAACACCTCATCAAGTTTATCAGGTTGCATAAAACGTGTTTTTTTTATTAAATTATACCTCACTTTATGGGGGGAAAAGATTAGTTTGAATACTTTGGCAAAACATACATGTGTTTCATTCCATTGGAACGTTATCAGCTGAGAAAATGATCTGCTTTCTAAACTGCAGTTAAAAACCAGGTAAGACGCTTCCACCTTAACAAGAAATACATTTCTAATATTAGGCTAGTTACGTAATTTGCCAATGTATGTATGACTAATCCCTCACAGGTAAATTAATTCTGTTATCTAGTGGCACATATAGAGAAAATATAGCTACCTATACTGGATTTACTAATCGGGTGAGATCTGCTGGATTTAAAACCTCCGCTCTATTCAGACTTTGTGTATTATTGCTAATTCTCTTGGATTACCAAGTTGATCATGTTAATCTGGGATCCTATACAAAGTCCTATTGAAGTACATGCCACCATAGTATGGTGAAAAGCACAACGTCATAGCAAAACGTATTGCATGTATCTGGTAAATCAGTCATATTGTTTCATATCCTGCATTTATCATAGAGACATCTTTTGGATTAGGATTCGTTCCAATCTATATTTTATACTATTTTGCTTCTTGTGACAAAACCCAATATTTTGTTGTCCCAATAACTTTTCCATGTGTTCGGTAGACCAGTCCACCCCTTGGCTCCCTCTGTGTGGCCGCCGTTTGTATACCCGAACAACATGTGCGCTGGAAAACGGCGGGCATCTTGTCTCCTGAAAGCAGGCAGCGGTACCTGGTCGTCGAGTGTCTGGAACTCTAACGTGGACACTCGACTCTGCGAACACCGGTGATTTGGTAACACCTGCTTCTTTCCACGACAAGCCAGGAGAGTGCTGTTCGGTAGGATTGTTCGCACGAAAAAAGCAAACAATCAATACCTATGAGCCAGGGGACCCAAAACTTTACCCCAGTGGAGATTCGGCTGTATTCGTGGGATCTTGTGGGGGTCCTTATTAATATTATGTATTTTTGGGGGTATTTTATGTTTTATATTTTGTACCTCTAGTTCCTGGGAGATAATTAGTTTAAGCAAAGTACACAAAATTATCTCCCAGACACAGAGACTCCGGGGAGTGTTGTGGAAGTGTTTTGGGCGTGTTTTATTATGTCTTTGTTTAAGATCCCATACTTAGGGTCAGTGTATAAAAGTGGGCCATTTAGCCGGAATAAAACATTAGTGTTGTACCTTTCATCAAGATTTGACTGATGTTTGGGAATGCGAACGGCGAACCAATTGATTTTTCCCACGACCTTAGAATTTCGGGAGAGTACGAACCAGCATACTATGCGAATGGGCTATAATCAGTTGGGCCTCTAGCAATTAAGGAGTGTGTGAACGAATGGATATATGAAATACAAGGAGTTTGTTACAATTGTCTCATGATTTATTATTAATTTCTGTAAATTGCAATAATTTGTCATTGTGATTTCCTTTGCAATAACGTTCTCGAATTTCTCAGTACACAACGAATTCTGGTGGATTAACAAAATACTTTTTTATTCTCGTTTACATGTGGGGCTTAAATATTTTATTGTATAGTATTTACAATTTTTATTATGAATGAGTTTGTAATTCATAAGATCCCCCACATAACCGAGGCACATCGTACGTTATTTCCGAGTACCCCATGTGTGGTCTGATCAGCCATCATGGACTCATTTTTCCTTTCTGTAAATACAAGGGCTGAAACGAAACGATTGTCTTAGATCTCACTGGCTGGTTCTCTTTGAAGTCAGATTGGAGGAACGATTCTCTATTTCTCATTATAGGAGATTCTGGAGCGTGTGTAAATCAGAAATACAGTGTGGCAGCCACCCCGAGAGGAAGAGGGGTTTCCGCCACCAGAGATGTTCTTTCCCTCTAGTAAGAGCGATGCTATAATAAACCACAGGAGCGATAATCCAAAAGCGTGATATAGCTGGTACAGCTTTCCCCTAAAATCATGAGACGAGGCTCTATATTGAGGGTAAACGGGAACTGTTTTAATGGGGACCACACACTGCCTTTTATGTGAATCCCCATGCAAGGGGTTTACTGTAACATATTCCAGGGGCATTCCACACTGGACTTGAGAGGAGACTACAGTAAAACATACACATAAATTACATTTACTCTCAGGTCCGGGACATATAGATCAAATACACCCCAAAAACATACATTTAACAATTGCCTACCCCCTCAAGTCCAATATCTGCAGATAGACTGGATCTGAGCGTCCAACATATCGCGAAAGCACTCAGATCCTACGAATGCAGCCGAAACGCCACCAGGGTAGAGTTTAGACTGACCGCACACGAGGCGCCTGCCCAAAATAGTTCCATGGAATTGGGCTGTGCAGTTTGTCTCCTTTGGGAATACGAAATACAGTAAAAGTACGAATGCAACTGGTTCGTATTTACACTCAGTTTGTGTCCCTCATTTGTGAATATGTTCCCACCGAACGCTGCTCTTCTCAGACGAATATAACCAAACATACGTGGAGATGGAAGTTCCAGTAATGTACACGCCGTCGATTGTCCGATTATAGTTCCATAAATTTGACGACCAAACACTGCAGTATGTGTTCGTGGCTAAAGATGGCCGCCGCCACATGTTTGCTAATACGAATGGCGACCACCTAGCCGACCATTTAGAATGTTGCAAACAAGCATTAACGAGGTGTTGACAGGGGTTATGGAGGTTAACGAGCTGCACATTTCATGCACCGAACAAATAGGTGTAGGATTCAAAGCAATTGCAATCCAAGGACAGGGTGACCTGTCACATACAGGAACAAAATATATCCTGGATTCTTACTCTTATGGATGAACTTAGAATCTCATTTTTATCTAAATTCTGCCATTGAATAAAACATTGAAAACCATCTATAACATGTGCATCCTTTTTTTTTTCTTCCCAAACCTGGTGTGACTTGTTCCCCTCTCTATCATTCCTGGTGTCTCTTACTCCGTGAAGTCCTGATTCCAGCACTGCTGATCCTGATGGTGACACAATCAAGTCCGTTCATTGAAGGACACTTCCAGTAGACCAGATTATATTTCTAAATATTTATTATTAGAATAAAACGACAACAAAAGCATTAAAACCGTGTCATAAATACGTCTCTACAATGTGTGATAATCTGCAGAAGATGATCGGTGTGGGAAATCTGATATCACTTTATTGATCCTTTGTATGCCACGTTCTAGTTACCATTTCTTGGATTCTATTGTGTGAGTTTGGGGTGTTTTAAGCTGCTTTTAATCAAAAGATAACTCAGAATACAAAGTGTTCTTTCATATTTCTAATATTACGTTTTCATATTACGACCATCACATCAGTGCTGTACCCTGGCGCCTGTCTCGGAATGCAGCACAGAGATCTATGGAGACTGTGGGATTCCCCACAGAGAAACACTCCCGAGAAGGTGAAAAAAACTGATGTAACAAGATGGATGGATTAGAATGGATACTTTGTCTCTGATGCAGTTAGTCTATCAGGATAATGTTATCTTTAGTGACAGGGTGATGATTAAACTGCTTTAGCCACTGTAGTCATTCTTACTCAATCCTACAGAAAGCACAAATCTCTGTGAAGTGGTCTGGGTGCGGAGCCCCTGCAGTGTTTACACTGACAGCCACTAGATGGTGCTGCAGAGTCAGACTCGGTTATTTGAAGGTTGAAGTCCTCTCACATTGAGCCTATTTCAAAATGCCTGAGACTCAGATTGGCGTCAATGTTCCCAGAAGTGTCAGTCTGGGCACTTTGACACTACTTCAGTCTACAATTGTTATAGAGCTTGGGATGCCGTATTAGGGAATGTGATATTGGTTGTTCACTTAATAATTAGTACCCTTTACTGCCTGATAGAAAACATTACAATGGAATTGATTACAGAATCACTCAGCCCATCACTGCCTCCCAATACGGGCCAAACTGATAAAGTAACGTTTGTCCTGCTAGCAAAGGGACCATCTCTGGGAGAAGAGACACACAGAATCCTACTAACACCATAACCACTGCAATCAATTATTAGGCCTTAAAGCAAACAGCGCAGTATTAAAGCAGCATTTACAACAACAGACTGAAGACAAAACCAAAAGAAGAAAAGAAAACAATAACGTAGTCCTTAACTAATAAAAGATAAAAAAAAATAACGAAATGTGTGAATTTCTTCTAGAATAAATCTCCAGGTTGATATATGTCCATAAGTTATTAAAATGTGACATTGCAGTAAAACCAAGTGTTTGATACACTCTGTATGTGTCGTGATTCCTCATGCATTATAATGGGGGCCTAACGTATCTGTACAGTGGATACCGATATTAATAAACGAATCCTCCCTTTCTGTATTTGGTGCAGACGATCATGCTCTTCCTCAGCTGGTTTCTAAGGAAGTCGTGTGGACGCACCAGAGCCACTTTATTTTCAGTTCGAAAAAACGTTATAACTCGGCTGATATTATCTGAATACGTATTTTACATGTAGTCTGTACTGCTGCTACTGTGTATTTAATTTTATTAACATTTAAAAGCCAATAATAATTATTATAAGCTGTCCTAACAATCCTAACAATATCGCTAGATACTAATAACTCACCTCGCCATCTACAGGTAAAAAATGTAAACTTGTCATAGTTCTGTATGAAGTTAATCATTTTTAACTCATGGACAAAATCCTAGTCCAGCTGTGAAAATGGTAAAATTATCTTACGCTCCCTTCGGCAACACATAACTAAAACTGGTTGAATACAGAGAGGAAAGCAGTTCTTCCCAAAGAGTTATATATTAAAAAACATTCTCACTTTGACATTTTTGTTGTTGTGTGAATGAATAACAGTGAGAGTTAGGAATGGACTGGAATAATTTAACATAACAGAAATGTGTCCCTTACTAAGTAGCTCCTAAACGTAGACAGGGGGACCTTTACCGGGCCCCTTGCTGGAAGTGTGGCTTCCTCCTAGTTAGTCAGACTAACCGTTACTTCTATTCTTTCTGCCTCTTAGTAGTTCTTTGCTGTTCCTCTCTGGTTTCAAAAGTGTAATATAGCATTTGGGGACGAAGATACAGCCCAGGAGTCCAGCAGTAGAAGCCAAGATGGCAAATATCTGTACAGCCACAGTGTATTTTCCCCTGGTGCTCAGATAGGCGGGGATGAAGGAGAGCCAGACACTGCAGAACACCAGCATGCTGAAGGTGATGTGTTTGGCCTCGTTGAAGCTGCCAGGTAGGTTTCTTGCTAGGAAAGCCGCCAGGAAGCTGACCAATGCCAAGAATCCCATGAAGCCTAGTGACACATAAAAGAAGAGGTTCTGCCCCTCGTGACATTCAAATATGACTTTATTATATCCTGATTCTGTGTTCAGTCTCGGGAAAGGTGGAGCCGAGAGAAGCCAAGCGGAGCAGATTGCTGTCTGCATCACAGAGCAAAGTCCAACCACACTTCGTGGGATCCTAGGCCCTAACCATTTCTTCAAAGGGCTGTTAGGGATGGTGGCTTTAAATGCTAGAGTCACCATGATGGTCTTAGCCAGAACTGAGGAGATACTGATGGAGAACACAATACTGAACAAGGTTTGCCGAAGGAGACAGGTAAAAATGGATGGACGACCAATGAAGACTAGACAGCAGAGGAAGCAGAGTATGAGAGAGACCAAGAGGATGTAGCTCAGCTCTCTGTTGGTGGCTCTCACTATTGGAGTGTCCTGATGTTTAATAAAGATTAACAAGATCCAAAGTGTGAAAAATGTGAATATAACGACCATGGTGACCAACACGACACCCAGCGGCTCCTGGAAGGACAAGAACTCTACCACCTTTAAAACACATTTGGTCCTTTCTTCGTTGGGCCATTGGTCCGTAGGACATTTAAAACACTCAGATGCACCTACACAAGAAGAGCAGCACTGTTACAGGGGAATGCAACTTTATCACTGGATCTCAATATATGCCTGTATGTTTTCTGCCAAAATAAATCCTACTGATCAATTTAAAAGATAGACCTCTCTGCTTTAATTCGTATACAATTTGTTTGTATTTAAAAGTAAATCATATTTATTGTTATTTTTCATGAAAGAAGTAGATTTGGAGAATTTTTAATAGATGAATTGGGAACATTTTATATGTTAACTATAAATATCTTGTCAATAATTCCCAAAATGAGTTTAAAGGGACACTATAGTCACCCAGACTACTTCAGCTCAATGAAGTGGTCTGGGTGCCAGGGCCCTCAGGTTTTAACCCTCCACATGTAAACATAGCAGATTCAGAGAAACTGCTATGTTTACACTGAGGGTTAATCCAGCCTCTAGTGGCCGTCTTCCTGACAGCCGCTAGAGGCGCATCTGCGACGCTGGATGCGAAATTTGCATCCAACGAGCAGAACGTCCATAGAAAAGCATTGAGAAATGCTTTCCTATGGAATGTTTGAATGCGCGCGGCGCACTTGTCGCGCTTGCGCATTCCGCTCTGCTCGGGAGCGGACGTCGGCGGGGAGGAGAGGTCAGCAGCTCAGAGGAAGTCCGGCACTGGATAAAGGTAAGCTACTGAAGGGGTTTCAACCCCTTCAGCGCCAAGGGAGGGGGGCCCTGAGGGTGGGGGCACCCTTAGGGCACTATAGTGTCAGGAAAACGGGTTTGTTTTCCCGACACTATAGTGATCCTTTAAGGAAAAAACTGCTGTAGCTCTCAGTCTCTTTAAGTTCATAATTCACTAGTTTAATAAAATTGACATTTTTAATGTGCCCGTTCAGGAAAGTAACGTAAAGTATGTTGGTGCAGGTTGTGATGGTGTGGGGTAGTGAGATTTGATGAAGGTCAGTATATTTACCTGATTTATTGATTATCTCTCCCAGGGAACATGGCACACAATCGAAGCAGCACACAGGTTTCCCGAGCTGGGCAGACTTTCTATACCCCGGCCGGCAGCTGTTACTACACACCGACTGGGGCACCTGCAAGCAGACACCGTTACAGTCGAGGAATCAAACCCCAAAACAATAAATTATGTCGATACGTGCCGAAACCCAACTGTTAAAGAACATAAAGACCCAAATCTTTCCTTATTTTAGACAAAGTAGGTATTTAGGACCCTATTTACATGATAGTGATCTCTCTATGGGAATGACTCTGGTGCTCCCGTAGGGACGCAGTGCATGAGCTGAAGTTGGAGCTTGTGGTCCTTCCAGAAGCTTTCACAACATAACCTTGGAAGACCTCGGCTTACTTTGGAGATTATATTATTATTGCATTAATAAAACGGTACTGACACTTTCACGTTTGCGCCAATTTTGTGCACAGTCGTCATTATTTTTATGTATAAAACTATAAGTCCACCTTTATACATCGGTTCTTTTTTTGGCCTTTTCTTGAATGTTCCATAATTTAGAACGAAAATGAAATGGGAAATGAAAATGATGGGAGAGGTGCACTAAGGAATATACGGTGGAAATAAGGAAATAAATAGGGGCAAATGGGAAAAGTGTCAGAAAAACTTAACACTTACTATACATTGTGTACTTATTACTTAAACACATCACATGCTTGTGTCTCTCTCTTCGATATTACCAGCACTGGAATAGGGGGCTGTCTCTAATCGGATCACTGGAATAGGGGGCATCCCTTATCTGATCACTGGAATAGGGGCTGTCTCTAATCTGATCACTGGAATAGGGGGCTGTCTCTAATCTGATCACTGGAATAGGGGGCACCCCTTATCTGATCACTGGGATAGGGGCATCCCTTATCTGATCACTGGAATAGGGGGACATCCCTTATCTGATCACTGGAATAGGGGGACATCCCTTATCTGATCACTGGAATAGGGGGCATCCCTTATCTGATCATTGGGATAGGGGGGCGTCCCTTATCTGATCACTGGAATAGGGGGGCATCCCTTATCTGATCACTAGAATAGGGGGCATGCCTTATCTGATCACTGGAATAGGGGGCATCCCTTATCTGATCACTGGAATAGGGGGCACCCCTTATCTGATCACTGAAAAAGGGGCATCCCTTATCTGATCACTGGGATAGGGGCATCCCTTATCTGATCACTGGAATAGGGGGACATCCCTTATCTGATCACTGGAATAGGGGGCATCCCTTATCTGATCATTGGGATAGGGGGGCGTCCCTTATCTGATCACTGGAATAGGGGGGCATCCCTTATCTGATCACTAGAATAGGGGGCATGCCTTATCTGATCACTGGAATAGGGGGCATCCCTTATCTGATCACTGGAATAGGGGGCACCCCTTATCTGATCACTGGAATAGGGGGCTGTCTCTAATCGGATCACTGGAATAGGGGGCATCCCTTATCTGATCACTGGAATAGGGGGCATCCCTTATCTGATCACTGGAATAGGGGATGTCTCTAATCTGATCACTGGAATAGGGGGGCATCCCTTATCTGATCACTGGAATAGGGGGCACCCCTTATCTGATCACTGGAATAGGGGCTGTCTCTAATCTGATCACTGGAATAGGGGGCTGTCTCTAATCTGATCACTGGAATAGGGGGCACCCCTTATCTGATCACTGAAAAAGGGGCATCCCTTATCTGATCACTGGGATAGGGGCATCCCTTATCTGATCACTGGAATAGGGGGACATCCCTTATCTGATCACTGGAATAGGGGGCATCCCTTATCTGATCATTGGGATAGGGGGGCGTCCCTTATCTGATCACTGGAATAGGGGGGCATCCCTTATCTGATCACTAGAATAGGGGGCATGCCTTATCTGATCACTGGAATAGGGGGCATCCCTTATCTGATCACTGGAATAGGGGGCACCCCTTATCTGATCACTGGAATAGGGGGCTGTCTCTAATCGGATCACTGGAATAGGGGGCATCCCTTATCTGATCACTGGAATAGGGGTTGTCTCTAATCGGATCACTGGAATAGGGGGCACCCCTTATCTGATCACTGAAAAAAGGGGCATCCCTTATCTGATCACTGAAAAAAGGGGCATCCCTTATCTGATCACTGGAATAGGGGGCACCCCTTATCTGATCACTGGGATAGGGGGCATCCCTTATCTGATCACTGGAATGGGGGGGCATCCCTTATCTGATCACTGGAATAGGGGGCATCCCTTATCTGATCATTGGGATAGGGGGGCATCCCTTATCTGATCACTGGAATGGGGGTGCATCCCTTATCTGATCACTAGAATAGGGGGCATCCCTTATCTGATCATTGGAATATGGGGCAACCCTTATCTGATCACTGGAATAGGGGGCATCCCTTATCTGATCACTGAAAAAAGGGCATCATTTATCTGATCACTGGAATAGGGGGCATCCCATATCTGACCACTGGAATAGGGGGGCATCCCTTATCTGATCACTTGAATAGGGGGGCGTCCCTTATCTGATCACTGGAATAGGTTGCACCCCTTATCTGACCACTGGAATAGGTTAACCCCTTATCTGACCACTGGAATATGGGGCATCCCTTATCTGATCACTGGAATAGGGGGCATCTGATCACTGGAATAGGGGGCTGTCCCTAATCGGATCACTGGAATAGGGGGCATCCCTTATCGGATCACTGGAATAGGGGGCATCCTTTAAGTGACAAAGGATCAGGATAGCCTGAATAGAGGCTAAAAGGGAAGTTAGGGTAAGTATGGGAGGTACCGTACTGTATACATATATATATATATATCTTATTGTGTATATACACACACTCTATATAGTAACAGAGTGCTAACAGACTGCATGGTATTGGAACAGATAAGACTCACACTGTCGAAGTATTCACCCCAGGCTATAGCGGTTACATTTATGGTGATCTTGTCATCTTTTGATTCTGGGTTATATGTTCCCACTTTAATCAGATTGAAGCTCTTATTCCGAATCTGAATGTTGATTATGTCGTAAGCTGCAGGAAGATCTCCATCGCTGTTAAACAACATCCAGTCACTAGCATGGCCGCGGAAAGGCGTTTTTTGAAGATAGCGAAGGATCTGCATTCATTATAATAAATAATAATTAAGTGTTGTGTTATTCAAAGCAAACAACTGAAACTTTTACTTATTGAGTCAGATCAGACACAGTTTTTATTTAATGAAGTGATTTGGGGAGAGTGGGCAGAGAAACACATTAAACGTCATAGTTTGTGTTCATTTAATTTATGACTTTTGTAAACACAATCTGTAAGGCCACACTAACTGCTCCACATGGAACTCAATAAATCGTGTGTGTTAAAAGACATTAAGAGGTTGGTGTCACAGATCATTTGGACCCAGCACATCTTGCTTTAGGGCCGGCTCCATAAATTGATCCAGAATGGCCGTTATTAACCAGTTTCCACATGTTACTAAAGAGAATCATTTTCTGTTTTGAATTAGGAAGCCCCTATTCATGGCCTGCCCTCTACCCATGACATGACCATTTAAACTATAGTGACTCCATTTTGGTTGGACCTCCACTTATTTGAGTTTTTATTCTTTGTTTTCTCCATTCTAATCATGGAATTTCATACAGAAATTTTGCTTTCAATCAAGAAAAAAAATAAAAAGAATATATATATCCTACAGCAGTTGTGGAATAAAGTAAATGATATTGATATATAGGTATTCATTTACCTGCCATGGATGCACACTGCCCACCTTAGCACATGGTTCATTGTAATTTTCAGGACTACACATGGAGATGGCATGCAAGGCATGGGCATAGGCGTAAACTGCAAGGTAGGCATGATACGTGTAGCTCAGGTCATTTATCTCAAACAATGAGGGCAATTTATTGCCAAACACCTCATTTCCTCTACAGCCACCTTCCTCGGCTATGTTTAATGATACAGATGATTCCTGGCTCACGCTGTCTTCCGACCAACTGCACTGGAAGACTTTCTCCCAGAACAACCTTATGAAGGGGTATTGTGAGGATTTGGATGGATGTAGATCATTAAGGAATTCTTCAAATCCTGGCATCGTTCCTGTTTTAGGAATCAAGCAAAGCATTCCATTTAAGACTTTCCATGCTTTCATGGAGAAGAGACTAGGAGTAACTCCAAAAGAAGCAGAAGAAACAAATATTTTCCCAGTCATCTCTCTGTCATGCAAGACATCTAGGAGAACAATTACATGGACCTCAGGGCTGTGGAGAACAACCACCTGGACAGAGCTTCCCTTAATGACATCCACCACTCTGTGGATCTGTTTCATTGAGTAACTCAGATGTATTTTCTCCATAAAGGCCACACAGCCACCACTCTTTTCTATGCCAGCTTTTATGGCTTGTCCACCCTGTTCTCCAACATCATTGTCCACAACCAGCATTCCCACCCAAGTCCAGCCAAAGCGGCCAAGAAGCTGAGGGACGGCGACGTTCTGTAACATATTACTTGGCACCGTGCGGAGAAATGATGGGAAAAGCATCTTGTTACTTAGAGCTGACAGAGTGGCCCCATGACTGATCTGAAATAAATCATTTTAATTGTGAATAAATATGGGAAGATCTATCCTGAATCATAGCGTGTGATAAAATTAATCTAGGCATAAGACTCAGTTTACATTATGTAATAAGCTTCTAATCATTGAAGGCTTTTAACTAAAAGGAGATTGGGAATAGAATAGTGAAGGGGCAAAACCAGAAACGTCCTAACTTAATAGTTTATAGTATAGTTATTCAATTTACGCTACCATTGATCAATCTAATAATTGGAATACAAGTGTTCCAAGTAATCTGTACATTATATATCACAGTTATTTCTATTAGTACAATAAGTTAATTAGGTAACTGCACTATGTTTGTTACTATTATAATACAATAAATATTTAATATACCTGTGGAAAATGGAGAACACCGAGGAGCCTGGCGATGGGCAGAGACAGAGCTGATACAAGTTCACCCACCATCCCCACCATGACTGAGGGAGCATGGCAGTCATATGAAGGAATGGGGGATTTGGCCCCCGATACCAAGGACAGAGCCCCCCAAATTGCTCGGAGCTCAGACATACAGGAGTCAAACATACTGAATCCTAGGGTGATATTGGGTAACAGATCCGTAGATTTGTTAATTTCATCAATGGCGAACATCATGCCAAGCACGTCCCGGTAATAGCGAACGTGGAACCTGGAATAAAGGAAGGATTTTTACTGAATATAAAATACTCCACACAAACAGAATGTGGTTATTCCCGATACATAATGCGGGGTACAGGGAACTCACCATAAATCCCCGTAGGCTACGCAGAGTGTACACAACCAACATGAAAACGTAAATTCCCCAGCACTCCTTCCTGATAACGGAGCCTTCTTACTTCATCTTAAAGGAACACTATAGGGTCAGGAACACAAAGGTGTATTCCTCACACTACAGTGTTTAAAAAAAAAAAAAAACCTTGCTTCCCCCTTACCTTTTTACAGCTATGCTTGGAGCACCTTGCGTCTAGGCACATTCCAATCCACCTCTATGTGTGACATCAAAACTGCCAATCTCAGCCAATCACAATGCTTTCCCATGGGAAAGCATAGCATTGGCTAAGATCGCCAATTAGGGTGGGTCTGGGGTGGGGCCAAACACTGATCTGGCCAATCAGCATTTCCTAATAGAAAGTTCAGTATCTCTATGCAGAGCGTGGAGACACTGAACATCAGTGCAGCACAGTGTGTATCACAGAGCCAGGAAGCACCTCTAGTGGCCGTCTAAGTGATTGCCACTGGAGGCGTTCCTATGCACCAAAGTAAACACTACCTTTTCTCTAGCACAAAGCCTGCAGGGGCTGACTATACTCACCAGAACAAATACTTTAAAGAAACACTATAGGATCAGGAACAAAAACATGTATTAGAAAGGTAAAAACCGCTTAGGGGGGTCTGCCTTGACGTTGGCAGGCGGGCATTCCCTCCAGTGGCCATTGGAGCAACTCAATGACCTCCATTTGTCTAAATATACATAGGGATTAAGGAGAGAGCGCAGGTAACTTTTTTTCCCTTTGGTTTTTACTATATATTGGGCCTGATTTGTACGGTGGTCATTGCTGCCGCCCAGGAGTGATGGGAGTGAGCGCAGGTCTTATCTTTCTGTATAGGTATTAAAAAGGTACATTTCTCAGTATGTATCATTGAAATAAATATAAAAGAAATAAATTGAAACCAATGTGGCTTAGTAGAGAAGTAAAACAAGAGATTAAAAATAAGAAAAGGGCATTTAAAGCATTTAAATCAGAGGCACCCTATATAAGATATAAGGAAGACAATAACGCTTGCAAAAAGGCAATTAAAGTGGCTCCGGGGCCTGACGGTATTCATCCTCTGTATTCAATCTTTCAAGATTCTTTTGTTTCAGGTGTTGTACCGGAGGATTGGAGGAAGGCAGATGTTGTTCCTATATTTAAAAAGGGTTCAAAATCCTTGCCTGGAAATTATAGACCTGTGAGCTTAACTTCTGTGACTGGGAAAATATTAAAGGGCTATTAAGGGATAATATTCAGGAATTTATTGGGAATAACTTTGTTATTAGCAATAATCAGCCTGGTTTTATGAAACATAGGTCATGTCAAACTAACCTAATTGCATTCTATGAAGAAGTAAGTAGAAGTATAGATCAGGGTGTTGCAGTGGATGTGATCTACTTGGATTTTGCCAAGGCATTTGATACGGTTCCTCACAATAGGTTAGTCTTCAAACTAAAAGAAATTGGTCTAGATGAATATTGTTGTTCTTGGGCAGGACATGGGCTTAAAGATAGAGTACAATGAGTTGTCATTAACCCCTTCCCGACCTCAGATGTGCAGGGTACTTCCGACAAAAAACGTCAGTTAATGACCGCGGGTACTCATGTGGACCGGCGATCCGCGGTGATTCAGGTCGGGGTAACTGCCTGAGACCCCATCAATCCCCCTGTGGCAGCTCTGGCCTTTCCAGCCTTCCAGGGCCATGTGATCACCATGATCACATGGCCACAATAGGAGTTAATGGAGCTGCCTGAGCAGTCAGGCAGTCCCACTGACACCTAAAAGTGTAAAAAAAAAAAAAAAATCAAATAAATATATTATACATATATTATATATGATATATACAGGAAAGAAAAATTTGTGTGTGTTTATACATATTATATATGTATGCAATAAATACAGTATGGAGAAACTAATTAATACAAGCTATAGCCACCTGGGTCCTAATTCTCACTGGTATTCCCTCAAATACCAATATGAATAGTAACCAAACAAGAAAGAGAATGCACACCAGAATTCACAGAAAATAATCAACCAGGTTTAATAAACCAATACTAGGTTGAAATACAAAATAACAGTAATATATAAAGTGATACAAAAACAGGCACAAAACATAAATAATTAACCATACTAGTTTACCAAAATTATCACAAGCCTAACAGGGCAGAAACAGGAATCAAAGTAACCCACCAACGTTTCGGCACCTCCTAGTTGCCTTTATCAAGGTTCTGGTGTGCATTATCTTTGTTTGGTTACTATACAGATTATATGCACACACATTCTACATTCTATATGTAGAGTAATGTATCACAAGTACAACACTACCCCACAAGTACAGGTTTTATGGTGATTTGGAAAGTTACAGGGTCAAACATAAGATTTGCCAATTTCTATTTTTTGCTTTTGAGACGGTATAGCAGCCAAAAAATGAAAAATAACCCCAACATGATATACCATTTGAAAAAGTAGACAACCCAGGGTATTCAATGGGTTATGTCCAGTCTTTTGCGGTCACAAACACTGGCCAAAGTTGGCATTTATATTTGTTTGTGTGTGAAAAGTGCAAAAAAAGAATATGAATGCTGATTTTGGCCAGTGTGTGTGACCAAGTGACTTCTAACAAAAAAAAAACTGAAAATACCCTATTTGCAATACCTTAGGTTGTCTACTATTGCAAATGGTATGCCATCATGTGGAAATTCTTATTCCTGGGCTACCATACAGTCTCAAAGGCAACGTAACCAATTTGGCAAATTTCAATGAAAAAAATGAAATGGGCAAGCCTTATATTTGACCCTGTAACTTTCAAAAACACTATAAAACCAGTACATACTTGGGAGTCTTCGCTGAATACAAATATGAGTTTTTCAAAACAGTAGGACTTATCACGATGATAATATCACCAGTAAAATTGCAGTTTATATTTATTAAAAAACAAAAAACAAATAAAAACGCTAACTCTGGCCAGTGTTCGTGGCTACTACAAAAGACTGGAAATACCCCATTTGGAATACTCTTGGTTGTCTACATCTGCAAATGGTATGCCATTATGGGCGTAATTCTTATTCCTGGGCTACCATGCGGTCTCAAAGGCAACATAGCCAATTTGGCAAATTTTTATGAAAAAAAAACGAAATTGACAAGCGTTATATTTGACTCTGTAACTTTAAAAAACATTATAAAACCAGTACATGGGGGTTACGGTTATATTCAGGAGATGTCGCTGAACACATGCGTGTTTCAAAACAGTAAAACGTATCACAACAATGATAGTCAGGGAAAGTGCCGTTTGTGTGTGAAAAATGCAGGGATTTTGTCCCACTCCGCTTTGCAGATCCTCTCCAAGTCATTAAGGTTTCGAGGCTGACGTTTGGCAACTCGAACCTCCAGCTTCCTCCACAGATTTTCTATGGGATTAAGGTCTGGAGACTGGCTAGGCCACTCCAGGACCTTAACGTGCTTTTTCTTGAGCCACTCCTTTGTGTCCTTGGCTGTGTGTTTTGGGTCATTGTCATGCTGGAATACCCATCCACGACCCATTTTCAATGCCCTGGCTGAGGGAAGGAGGTTCTCACCCAAGATTTGACAGTACATGGCCTCATCCATCATCTCTTTGATGCGGTGCAACTGTCCTGTCCCCTTAGCAGAAAAACACCCCCAAAGCATAATGTTTCCACCTCCATGTTTGACGGTGGGGATGGTGTTCTTGGGGTCATAGACAGCATTCCTCCTCCTCCAAACACGGCGAGTTGAGTTGAAGCCAAAGAGCTCAATTTTGGTCTCATCTGACACAACACTTTCACCCAGTTCTCCTCTGAATCATTCATGGGTCTGTATATGTATTTTTCTGAGCAAGGGGACACTGTGGGGGTGCTGCAGGATTTCAGTCCTTCACGGAGTAGTGTGTTACTGTGACGAGACCAATCTCGCCGCATTGCATTGGAGAAGCCTGGTTGCCCGCCTGCTGCCTTTAGACTATGGCCCCATGTTGAAACGCTTGATTTTCCCCTGCAAAGACATGAAAGCCGGGTCATTCGGTGCTTGCCCTGTTTGAGCGTTGATACCCCAGATAGCTATGCCAGGGAGTCCATTCGTATAACGAAAGACTATGTGAAAGACTTTCGCTCCATGGCTATTGAACTGTATGTGTGTGGTCTGAGCGCCATTCAGTAATAATGTGTGCTCAGACCTAAGCTATCTGGGGATATGTTGCATGTCTGTATTTTATGTAATAAATGTAACCTTGTGTATTTTATTGTATTTTACTGTATTTTACTGCCATGTGTTCAATGGAGTTTTGCCTCTGTCCTTGGAGATAATTGGCTTACTTCTCAATTATCTCCAGGATAGAATACTCTGTGAAACTGGCTTTGGGCAGAAAAGCCATGCTTCCTTTGGTCACAAAGGACTTCGATCTATCTTTTGAACCAATGGACCAATGTTGATGATTTTGACATATGTTCGTATTTGGAGTATGCTGATTCTGAAAATGTGAATGTGAAGCATACTTTTAAAGTTATGAATAATGTGGAAAAACTGTATTTCTCTGCTTGTGATAATTACATTACCCAGTGTAAGGTAATTGTATCACAGGCAGAGGGGAGGATTTTGTGTGGGAGTGTCTGAGTGTATTGTACGTGTTTATTGGTTGTTTTCCAAAACCCTGTGGATGGTACTAATGTGTATATAAGAACAATAAACCCACAGCTCTGTATGTTCACTGCTTGACCCTCAACATGGAGCTTTCTCTCGTTCTTGGGGGGATTTACTGTATGCTGTTAGAGACTGATTGCCAGGAGTGTAAGCCGCTTGGGTTCTTTTCCTGTTCAGCTGCTAGCAGCTATTCGTGAGGTTCCAGTTTGGGAGTTTGGAGTGCTACTTGGTATCCTGTTCGGGAGTTTGGTGTTCTGCAGTAGCTGTGCCTGTGTCTCTGGAAGGGAAGATCTACTAAACGGCGGTTTAACCCTTTTATGCCTGGGGGTGCCGTTACAGTTACCAATTGTTTTCTTGGTGACTATGGTCCCAGCTGCCTTGAAACCATTAACAAGATCCTCCTGTGTAGTTCTGGGCTGATTCCTCACTGTTCTCATTGCAACTCCACGAGGTGAGATCTAGCCTGCAGCACCAGACCGAGAGAGACTGATAGTTATTTTGTGTTTCTTCCATTTGCGAATACTCACACCAACTGTTGTCACCTTCTCACCAAGCTGCTTGCCGATGGTCTTGTAGCCCATTCTAGCTTTGTGAAGGTCTACAATCTTGTCCCTGATATCCTTGGACAGCTCTTTGGTCTTGGCCATGGTGGAGAGTTTGGAATATGATTGATTGCTTCTGCGGACAGGTGTCTTTTATACAGGTAACAAGCTGAGATTAGGAGCACTCCCTTTGAGAGAATTCTCCTAATCTCAAATGTTTCTAACTGTATAAAAGACACTTGGGAGTCAAAAAAAATCTTGCTGATTGATAGTGGATCAAATACTTATTTCACTCATTGACATGAAAATCAATTTATAACTTTTTTGAGATGCGTTTTTCTGGATTTTTTTGTTATTCTGTCTCTCAGTGTTAAAATACACCTACTAATACAATTATTTACTGATCATTGCTTTGTCAGTGGGCAAACGTTCAAAATCAGCAGGAGATCAAATACTTTTCCCCCTCACTGTAGGTACCCACTTACACATTAAAGACATTGGCTCAGTCTTACATGTTTATGAGACAGGTCCCCTATTACATGCTAGTTGCTCAGGTCCCCTCTTAAACATTAATGACACAGGTCCCCTCTTACACATTTATGAGATAGGTCCCCTCTTACACATTAACGACACAGGTCCCCTCTTACACATGAATGACATTGGCTTACCCCATCGCTTGTGTTAGTTTGGTTCCGTCTTACACATATGTGACAGAATACCCCATCACTTGTGTTAGTTTCCTTCCCCATTCGTATCTGCACCCCCGTTTGGTTCCCGAACAGAGATTCGTGTTCCCGTTTTTATACTCCCGAGATCCAGACAACCCCCTGGTTCACTAACTTCAAAGAAAGTCATTAACTCAAGTGCTCTCCCTGGAGGCCACCATTCGTATAACCGAATACACAAGTTCTTCAGAATGGCGGCCATATTGTCTGCCAAACACAGGCAGCGGTACTGTGTCGTTGAGTGCATGGAACTATATTCAGACACTACAGCTCACAAATTCCAGTGAACTTGTACCATCGGCTGCTCTAATTACAGACAAGCCAGGAGAGTGCTGTTGGGGGACCTACAGGGACCATTCGCTACCTGAGAGCCAGGAGGGGCATTTGGTCGTTTTCTCACAGGAGCTCACGAACATTGACTGGCCATACGTTCTCCCTGGAACTGTTTTGGGCTACAACCTCGGGGACGGCCGGTCAGAACTTTACCCCACTGGTGATTCCACCACACCGTACGGAGCACTATTTGGAAAACTTGGGCGCTCAGGTCCGGGCTATCCAAGGATATAGGATATGTGGGGTTCCTGTGTGGGATTAATGGGGTTTTTGGGCGCTTTCATGTAAAGATTGTAGGTATTACTTTAAATGGGAGATAATTGAATTACCAGGCTTTTGACTTCATTATCTCCCAGACACAGAGAGGCCTGGGAGGAGTTTATGTTGTTCTGTATGGAGACCCCATGCTGAGGGTCCGTGTATAAATACTGTATGCTTTGGCCAAATAAAAACGGTCTGCTCCCAACATTAAGTTTCGACTAATGTATGGGGGGGAAGCTATACCTGCTATAATCACTTCTACGGTTGGATAGAGCTCCTTCACACTGGGAAAGAGAGTCCATGGTGGCAATACACTGGTGGTACTCCACAACGTTAATGACACAGGACCTCTTTTTACACGTTTATGAGACAGGTCCCCTCTTACATGTTAATGACTCCACATTTTTAGAATTTCCCAAACTGTAAAGTATAATGTCCAGACGGACTACTACAGGGTGTGCCCTGAATACAGCAGGACGTTGGGTCATGTTATGTATTGATTATATATATATCTATCTATGTCTAATATTGCCTCCAATTTGGAGTACAGGATTGCTTTGAACCTAATCCCATTATGAACAAACTAATAATATTATTTAAAAGTTATTCAATATAAATCTAAAGACATGAATGGGCGAATGACCCACTTAGAAATGTGTTTGCTCGTTTGTTTCCATCTTTTTACATTTTGTACTAATTAGTGAATTCTCAATTTTATAACATGACAGGAGGCTTCGTATTTGCTTAAGTCTCTCTTTACTAGAACTCCACAGCAGCACAGAAAAAACAACCAATCAGAAAAAAGTTAGGTACTATAAAACTCCCCTCCCCATGCATCATTTCCTCTTTCTTTGCTGCTCCACATCAGTACAGGTCAGAGTACCACTGCCTCCTGCTTATAGTGGGTGGCTTTGGGTTTTATTATGATTTATTTATGATTTATATTCACTGTATTTAGTTATCTTATTATATATTATATATTTATTTGATATATTATATACTTTCTTTTAGTTGTCATATTATATACATTAATATTATTTGCTATATATTTAGTTATTAAAATATATTTATTTTATATATTATTTACATTATATGTAGTTATCAGATTTTATGGCTTATATGCCTTTCCCCAAGTTATCATGTTGTGTTTCTTTTCTATATTATAGGCTTTATAGTTTTTTAAATATGCTTAGTTGGTCCCCTGTTACTTTGGGGTTGGTTTCCTTCAGTGGGGGTTTGTAACGAGTATATACCCCTACACGCAGGATCCAGCCAAACAGAAGACAGCACAGAGGAGAGATACGTCTACCGGACCTTAGAGTGGCCGGACTCGACGTAAAGGAGAAGTACAGAGTCAGGAGCGATCCGAGGTCAAGGGCACAAAGAGACAGCGTAAACGAGAACTAGCCGGGGTCTGGTACACAGGAATCAGCAAGCCGGCAAACAGTACAGACAAGGATAAAGCGAAAACAAAGTCAGAATACAAAGCCAAGGTCAAGTACGGAGAAACACAACTGAATACAACAAGCACTAAAGGGAACTGTAGCAGAAACCACGATAGGGCAAGGAACTAAGGGAAAAGGGTAAGTATAAGTAGCCTTCAAACTAATGTGATTGGCTCCTGTCACTTCCACTCCCCCAACAGGTAAGTGTATGGGGTGATTGGCATGACAGGAGCCAATGGGAGCCTTTTTGCAATTTAGGCTCCCACTGTCTCTTTAAGAGCGCACCCGAGATTCGCGGCGCGCTCTTAGCTGCAGGCGGGACACGTGACCGCTTCTCGCGGTCACTGCCCGCCTTCCTGTTTGAGCAGTCGGATGAGCCGCGCGCGGCTCGTGCAGCCGCAGGACCGCGCGCGGCTTGAAGAGAGGACCGCGGCCGGCCCCCGGATAAGGTAAGTACCGCTACAGGGTTTTAAGGGGGTTTCTGGGGATGCTGCCAGGGTCGCCCCCCTTTTTGTTTCGCCCCCTCTTTCCAGCGCCCTTCGCGGGCAGCGGGTGCTTTCACTCGGGGTGTCAGGAGAATAGCCGTTTGGCTGTCTCCTCTGACTCCCCGAGCTCCGGTATGAGGCTGTCACCGCCCGGGGTTACTCGTGGTCGGACGCGAGTACCCGGCGGCCGGACCTGCTCGCGCACATGGCTGCCTCACCGCGGCCGGCTCCTTCTAGAGCCACGTGCACCCGACCGGTGAGTCCCAGTTAAGGTTTACTCACACAGTATTACGCTGTCTAAAGGGGTTGGCGTCTGGGGGTCCTATATCACAAGATACCCTGAAGAATTACAGATATTTAGGGAACGCTACCCTAATACTGGGGTCCCTTATTACCCATTTAGACGCTACCCAGGATTGACCTGCTATGTCTGTGCCCACAAAAACAGCCTGCTGTGTCTGTGCCCACTAAAACGGCCTGCTGTGTCTGTGCCCACTAAAACGGCCTGCTATGTCTGTGCCCACTAAAACGGCCTGCTATGTCTCTGCCCACAAAAACGGCCTGCTGTGTCTGTGCCCACAAAAACAGCCTGCTATGTCTGTGCCCACTAAAACGGCCTGCTGTGTCTGTGCCCACTAAAACGGCCTGCTGTGTCTGTGCCCACTAAAATGGCCTGCTGTGTCTGTGCCCACTAAAACGGCCTGCTATGTCTGTGCCCACAAAAACGGCCTGCTGTGTCTGTGCCCACAAAAATGGCCTGCTATGTCTGTGCCCACAAAAACGGCCTGCTATGTCTGTGCCCACTAAAACGGCCTGCTGTGTCTGTGCCCACAAAAACGGCCTGCTGTGTCTGTGCCCACAAAAACACCTGCTATGTCTGTGCCCACAAAAGCGGCCTGCTATGTCTGTGCCCACAAAAACGGCCTGCTGTGTCTGTGCCCACAAAAACGGCCTGCTATGTCTGTGCCCACAAAAACGGCCTGCTATGTCTGTGCCCACAAAAACGGCCTGCTATGTCTGTGCCCACAAAAACGGCCTGCTGTGTCTGTGCCCACAAAAACGGCCTGCTATGTCTGTGCCCACAAAAACGGCCTGCTATGTCTGTGCCCACTAAAACGGCCTTCTATGTCTGTGCCCACAAAAACGGCCTGCTATGTCTGTGCCCACTAAAACGGCCTGCTATGTCTGTGCCCACTAAAACGGCCTGCTGTGTCTGTGCCCACTAAAACGGCCTGCTGTGTCTGTGCCCACTAAAACGGCCTGCTACGTCTGTGCTCACAAAAACAGCCTGCTGTGTCTGTGCCCACAAAAACGGCCTGCTATGTCTGTGCCCACAAAAACGGCCTGCTATGTCTGTGCCCACTAAAACGGCCTGCTATGTCTGTGCCCACTAAAACGGCCTGCTGTGTCTGTGCCCACTAAAACGGCCTGCTATGTCTTCGCCCACTAAAACGGCCTGCTGTGTCTGTGCCCACAAAAACGGCCTGCTATGTCTGTGCCCACAAAAACGGCCTGCTATGTCTGTGCCCACTAAAACGGCCTGCTGTGTCTGTGCCCACTAAAACGGCCTGCTATGTCTGTGCCCACTAAAACGGCCTGCTGTGTCTGTGCCCACTAAAACGGCCTGCTGTGTCTGTGCCCACTAAAACGGCCTGCTGTGTCTGTGCCCACTAAAACGGCCTGCTGTGTCTGTGCCCACTAAAACGGCCTGCTGTGTCTGTGCCCACTAAAACGGCCTGCTATGTCTGTGCCCACTAAAACAGCCTGCTGTGTCTGTGCCCACTAAAACGGCCTGCTATGTATGTGCCCACAAAAACAGCCTGCTATGTCTGTGCCCACTAAAACGGCCTGCTGTGTCTGTGCCCACTAAAACGACCTGCTGTATCTGTGCCCACTAAAATGGCCTGCTGTGTCTGTGCCCACTAAAACGGCCTGCTGTGTCTGTGCCCACTAAAACGGCCTGCTATGTCTGTGCCCACTAAAACGGCCTGCTGTGTCTGTGCCCACTAAAACGGCCTGCTGTGTCTGTGCCCACTAAAACGGCCTGCTGTGTCTGTGCCCACTAAACCGGCCTGCTATGTCTGTGCCCACTAAAACGGCCTGCTGTGTCTGTGCCCACTAAAACGGCCTGCTGTGTCTGTGCCCACTAAAACGGCCTGCTGTGTCAGTGCCCACTAAAACGGCCTGCTATGTCTGTGCCCACTAAACCGGCCTGCTATGTCTGTGCCCACTAAAACAGCCTGCTGTGTCTGTGCCCACTAAAACGGCCTGCTATGTCTGTGCCCACTAAAACGGCCTGCTGTGTCTGTGCCCACTAAAACGGCCTGCTATGTCTGTGCCCCATTGATTGGCCTGCTATGTCTATGCCTATTTGATTGGCCAAATATTCTGTGTCCATTCGTTTGGCCTGCTGGGCCTGTGCCCTTCTGGGGGTATATCACTGAGGAAAACCCAGTGCCCACCAGTGACATGGAGTTAGGCAGGTGCCCAGGCAAGCACTATTGCCATACTATCCAAGAGGACTCCAGTATACGGTCATCTGAGTATGGTGGAAAGGGTGAAGGCCCTAAACCTCATGCCTGGAGGGCAAGGTTTCTTATGTAGACCCCGGGCACACATCCACGGTTTACACTGGACCGGCGACGGCACATCTCCAAGGAGAACTCCATCTTTGTTTCCGAAGGTTGCATTTTCACACCATCCCTTTCTGTTGTTAAGGATGGACACGGCCTGAGGTTGTATATTATACCATCGGTCTGGTTTACTACCAGTTGATTCCTTCTCAGGTGAGCGATTCAGAGAGGGGTCTCGTGGTCGGGGAGAGACTCACCTAAGGACCTCAGTCTTATGCTGATATTAGAAATTGGTGTACCCCTGCAGTTGGTCACCCTGAGTCTCTAAGGGACTCTAGTTTGGATCACAAGAGTGTGCGGCCCTCCATCACCTCGATCCGAGTATATTTTATTTTCAGGAACAGAGAGCGTAACCCTCTCATATACAGGACCGGACACTGATTTGTTATTAGAGGGTGCAGCCCTCCCTCAACCTCAGCCAGATACTGAGCTGGATACAGAGGACATGTTTGGACTGACACATTCTCATAGAGAGAAACAGTCATGGATGTAGACTCTACTGTTTGGTTATTAACGGGTGCGGCCCGCTCAGGCTATCAGCCGGACGCTGTCACGGAATTCGATCACATTATTAGAGAGCGCGGCTCTCTCATGCACTCGACGCTCTACGGTGCCGTCCATTTGTTCATCACACAGGCTTGTACCTGTGCAAGACGTTGATGACTGCAAAGAGGGGTGTCCCTCCTCCATTCAATTAGATCTGATGACCGTGCTACTGATCTCGTTATAGAGGACTGCCTGGTCATGCAAGATATACATATTTAGACTGGATCCCTCTATTTTATTCTCCTGTAATGGATCTACTGGATCCGGACCACGGTACCACGCGCAAGAAATACTCACAGGGGTATAACAGGGGGAGTCTCCCACTTATTTACACACACTCCTGGAGATGGTACGGCTAACGGGTGAGCCTCAGGTATTACGAGAATGCAGATTTTGGTATATTCTGCACCATATAAAACAGAGAATTGTATTCTGTTTTGGATATCCAGACCATTGCGAACAAACTGCGCAGACAGTTTCTCCCATATCCAGATGACATGAGATACGGAGACCTTCATGACACCACATGTTTCGGACGGCTGAAGCTAGACCCTTCCTTTTTCGCTATATCTGCTCTCTGGAGTCACCTGTCATGAGCAAAGGGACTTTACGCCTTGCCTGCACATTGGAGAACGCTATGTGTACGCGGGACTCCAAGCTAAGAAGGGAGGTATCCCTCTATAGGGACTTTGACTTCAATTATCAAACTCACATTCCTGGGTCCCTTCACCTAGGGTCTACTCTGGGAGTTACGTGCCTGGACAGTCAGGGGTACAGGGATCTAAGGGTCTCACTATATTTTACCCTATCTTGTAGGTGGCGTGTATACCAGGAACCCCTACACAAATTTTGACAGGTCGGGCATGGAACAGGATCATACTACGGGTAACCGGATTATTTCACTCTCTCACTACGGCACGTGAGGACTCTTCGTGGTTTACAGGTCCCAATCACCATTGGATCCGTACATCTTTCATTCTTAGCCGATGACATATCTGGATGGAAATCTCCAATCCGGTTTACGCTTCCCATCCCTTTGAATGTTTCTGGAATTCACTACTCCCTGAATAGTCGACCACCATTTCTCCACACAAGTTCAGTTCGGAACCCTGAATAGACGTCCTTTTGGAGTCTTTTCTCTACTGCAGCCGAGGATTACACAGTCCATTTGGAATATTGGAATCTCTTAGGATACGGCTGGTTTGACCACACGCTTGCCTGCATAATAAATTTATTCTCGGATGAGACATCTCACTGGGTAGACCAAGAGGGAACGAAAGATCCTGCTTGATTCTATTGTGATATTGGTGATGGACTTAGGCACATTCCTTGAGATTGGAGAGCTATCTGCAAGGCCACATCACCGGATGATCCTGGCACGATCGGAGGAACCTCCTTGCAGATCAAGGGTTGAGACTTGGTGGCAGTTTCCTTTTCGTGGCCCTAAGTCCGCAAATGGCCTTCGATTTTTCCTGCTACAGGAAAATGTCTGATAGGTCATCTTGCCAGCTCCTGGACCGACTGCTAGGAAACAGATCGCAACGCCACATACAATGGATCTATCAGCGGATGGTGTTTTTTCCGTGTTTGAGATCCTTCGTCGGCTGGCATCTTCATTGATCTGTTTACTGTCATTTATCGCAGTTGAAAGTCCAGTTAGGATTACTCTGATATCTCCTGGAATAGGTACCAGCGACACAAACAGCGTTGGATTGGTGAACTGAGCGTTAAAACAGCAAATACGAAGCCTTCTGTCATGTTATAAAATTGTAGATTATGCTAGCTTTAGTGTACCTATAATCTTCATTTTATTAATGACAGGAGGCGAGTATTTCCCACCCATTCTTATCCCTCCCTTGTTTAATATTAATATCCCTCCCTTGGAATATTAAGAAAACAAAAAACGGATATGTTACCTCGACAGAAATGTGCTCTTCACGTCACCCCCAGCAATTTCACTTCTGGATAGATAGTGTCACTTTTCACTATTTATTGTGTATTATTATTATTATTAAAGGGACACTATAGTCACCAATATAGCTAGTTTAATGAAGCAGTTTTGGTGTTTAGATCATGCCCCTGCAGTCTTACTGCTCAATTCTCTGCCATTTAGGAGTTAAATCACTTTGTTTATACTGCCCTAGTCACACCTCCCTGCATGTGACTTGCACAGCCTTCCTGAACACTTCCTGTAAAGAGACATCCAAAGTTTAAACTTCCTTTATTGCAAATTAGAGTTAATTTATAATTTCTTATCTCCTGCTCTGTTAATAGACCCTGAAGGAGCCTCCTGTATGGGATTAAAGTTACATTTACAGAGCAGGAGATATTATTTATTATTATTATCGCCATTTATATAGCGCCAACAGATTCCATAGCGCTTTACAATATAAGGGGGGGGGGAGGGGAATTAGCTATAAATAGGACAATTACAAGAAAACTTACATTCTATAGGAGGTGGGGTGTAAAACACATTAGGACAGGAATTTACAATCAAATAAGGTGGGCTGCCCTTTAGGAGAGAGCGAGAGACAGGTGTGTGAGGTAGGGGTTACTCTGGGAGGCCATAAGCTTTCCTAAAGAGATGGGTTTTAAGGCACTTCTTAAACAATTAAAGACTAGGGCGGTAGGCTGGCTATTCCATAGGAAGGGAGCCGCCCGCGAGAAGTCCTGCAAGCGTGAGTTGGCCATACGGGTGCAATTAGCGGACAGGAGAAGGTCACAGGCAGAGCGGAGAGACCGAGAAGGAGCATACCTATGGATCTGTGAAGAGATATAAGATGGGCTAAGATTGTTCAATGCTTTATAGGTATGGGTTAGCACTTTGAATTGACTCCTATATGATACAGGAAGCCAATGTAAGGACTGACAGAGGGGTGAGGTATTAGAGGACCGGCTAGAGAGGAAAATCAGTCTGGCTTCAGTATTCATTACAAACTGTAGTGGGGCAATACGGCTTTTGGGAAGACCGACTAGGAGAGGGTTACAACAATCCATGCGGAAAATTACTAGAGCATGGTCAAGTTCCTTGGTAACATCTTGCGTAAGAAAGGGGCGGATGCAGGCAATGTTTTTAAGATGGAATCTACAGAACTTGGTAACATGCTGGATGTGAGGCGAGAATAGCCTTATGCCTATCCCATGCATGCTTAAACTCCCTCACAGTGTTCAGCTGGAAGGCTATTCCATGCATCCACTACCCTCTCAGTAAAGTAATACTTCCTGATATTATTTTTAAACCTTTGTCCCTCTAATTTAAGACTATGTCCTCTTGTTGTGGTAGTTTTTCTTCTTTTAAATATAGTCTCCTCCTTTACTGTGTTGTTTCCCTTTATGTATTTAAATGTTTCTATCATATCCCCCCTGTCTCGTCTTTCCTCCAAGCTATACATGTTAAGATCCTTTAACCTTTCCTGGTAAGTTTTATCCTGCAATCCATGAACCAGTTTAGTAGCCATTCTTTGAACTCTCTCTAAGGTATCAATATCCTTCTGAAGATATGGTCTCCAGTACTGTGTACAGTACTCCAAGTGAGGTCTCACCAGTGTTCTGTACAATGGCATGAGCACTTCCCTCTTTCTACTGCTATTACCTCTCCCTATACAACCAAGCATTCTGCTAGCATTTCCAGCAGGGATATAGGACGATAGTTAGAGGGGGTGGACGGGTTGTTTTTTTTCAGGATAGGTACTATAGTAGCATGTTTAAGGTCAGCAGGGACAATGCCAGAAGAGAGAGAGCAGTTGAAGATGTGTGTTAAAGAAGGCACAAGACAAGAGGAGAGAGATTTGATATGGTGAGATGGGACAGGATCGAGTAGGCAAGTGGTGGGGCGAGAGGAAAGGAGAAGCGCAGCCACCTCTTGTTTAGTAGCCGGGAAGAAAGTTTGAAGGGTAGGAAAGGCATTATCTACGTGTGGATGAAAAAGAGAAAGGCAGGGTGTGGATAATTTTTTCCTTAGCTTTTCAATCTTGTTGGTAAAGTAGCATGCAAAGCTATCGTCAGTAAGGTTAGTTTGAGTGGTGGCCACAGCAGGGCGAAGAAGAAAGTTAAAGGAGTCAAAGAGACGCCTGGGATTGCGGGATCATGAATTAATGAGAGAAGAAAAGAATGACTGTTTCGCGAGGGCAAGGGCTGCACTGTATGAACACAATATGAATCTATAACGGAGAAAGTCCAACTGGGTGCGAGACTTTCTCCAGGAGCGTTCAGCACAACGGAAGCATCTTTGCAGGTAGCGTGTTGATTTAGTATGCCACGGTTGGGGCATGTCCTCCTCGAGGTGCATGTTTGGAGCAGGGCTGCAGCGTTCAAGGCAGAGGTGAGGGTAGTGTTATATGTGGAGATGGCCAGTAAAAATGTCTAAAGTAAATTAACATCTGATTGAAAACTAAATCATTAGGCTGTGTCAGTCAAAGCCAGTTGAGGTGTGGCTAGAGCTGCATAAACAGAACAAAAGTTATTTAACTGCTAAATGGCAGAGAATTGAGCAGTGAGATGTGGGGGCATGAGCTTTACAACAAAACTGCTTCATTATGATAAAGTTATTTTGGCGCCTATAGTGTCCCTTTAACATTTATATTTAGCACAAACCAATTCCCCAGTGCTTTACAGATATAGAATAGGTATATTTCACAACAAGTGACTGACGGATAGAATATAACAGTGACATGAGGTCACTCATGCTCAAAAGAACTTACAATCTATTGGAGACAATGTTTCGTCTTTTCTGTAAAATAATCTGTCTCAACGACACTTTACTCCTCCTCCAGGATATTTTGCTCCCTTATCCTAGTGATTTTACCGCTGATTACATTCACAAATAGGAGGTAAATGAGTAATATTACAGGACAAAAAGGGGCATTCACAAGAACGTGTCCCAGAAAACACGTCACTCGAACAGGTCAGAAAGGGAACAAACACACACTCTTACAGCTCGTTTCTATACTCTAGATGCAAAAAAATTATGAACCAAAGAAAAGAACCCAAATAATCTAATGGAAGAGAGGCAGTAAGGACCTTTTTCTGAATAACACTCAGTGAGTGTTGCTCTACATACCCCTTACACAAGGCTGGCTTTGGATGGTATCGGAAGGTCATCTGTTCACTTTCAAAACCTGAGTGGACCACAAACACTCTGCCAATCAGGACATCTCCGGCTCGTGTGAAAGTTTCCATCGGCCACCCCTGGAGCCTACATCCTGGGACCGAATGCCCTTCATCCAGAAAGGAGAGCAGCAGGAGAAGCTGGAGTACCCTCCCCATGGACTTCTCATTACGTGTCCTCCCAACGCTGGAGAAATAGGCAAGACTGAAAAACATCAAGTAAAGTGTTTTCCTAAAACAAAAATTGTAAAACAAAAAGCAAGACCATTGATTTATTAAATGGAATGATAAATGCAGGTATAATATAACAACAAAACATTTTATTTGATATGATTCAGCTTATGGTCTGAATAAGACAGTGAGTGATAAAGAGACAGAGACTTTTAGAATGTCTTTTATAGAAGCATTTTCCATTGGTGTGTATTCTGTGTGTATGCTGTGTGTGTATTCTGTGTGCATTAGGTGTGATCCATGTGTGCGTTCTATATACATTCTGTGTGCATTAGGTGTGATCCATGTGTGTGTTCTATATACATTCTGTGTGCATTCTTTGTGTGCTCTCCTAGAAACATTTCAAATGGACAAAACAGGCACTTTAATTTTAGGGGTGTAAGCAGGAAAGGGGCTGTTCTGATACATTTTGGGTGACTAACTAATAACAAGAATAATGTATCTAATTTACACAGACTGATTTCTATACACATTTATTGTAGTTTAAAGACACATTACTGGGAGTATTATTGCTGTGGAGCTCTGTTATACACTCAGACACATTACTGGGAGTATTATTGCTGTGGAGCTCTGTTATACACTCAGACACATTACTGGGAGTATTATTACTGTGGAGCTCTGTTATACACTCAGACACATTACTGGGAGTATTATTGCTGTGGAGCTCTGTTATACACTCAGACACATTACTGGGAGTATTATTGCTGTGGAGCTCTGTTATACGCTCAGACACATTACTGGGAGTATTAATACTGTGGAGCTTTGTTATACACTCAGACACATTACTGGGAGTATTATTGCTGTGGAGCTCTGTTATACACTCAGACACATTACTGGGAGTATTATTGCTGTGGAGCTCTGTTATACGCTCAGACACATTACTGGGAGTATTAATACTGTGGAGCTCTGTTATACACTCAGACACATTACTGGGAGTATTATTGCTATGGAGCTCTGTTATACACTCAGACACATTACTGGGAGTATTATTGCTGTGGAGCTCTGTTATACAATCAGACACATTACTGGGAGTATTATTGCTGTGGAGCTCTGTTATACAATCAGACACATTACTGGGAGTATTATTACTGCGGAGCTCTGTTAAACACTCAGACACATTACTGGGAGTATTATTGCCGTGGAGCTCTGTTATACACTCAGACACATTACTGGGAGTATTATTGCTGTGGAGCTCTGTTATACAATCAGACACATTACTGGGAGTATTATTGCTGTGGAGCTCATTTATACAATCAGACACATTACTGGGAGTATTATTACTGCGGAGCTCTGTTATACACTCAGACACATTACTGGGAGTATTATTGCTTTGGAGCTCTGTTATACACTCAGACACATTACTGGGGGTATTATTACTGTGGGGCTCTGTTATACACTCAGACACATTACTGGGAGTATTATTACTGTGGAGCTCTGTTATACACTCAGACACATTACTGGGAGTATTATTGCTGTGGAGCTCTGTTATACACTCAGACACATTACTGGGAGTATTATTGCTGTGGAGCTCTGTTATACACTCAGACACATTACTGGGAGTATTATTGCTGTGGGGCTCTGTTATACACTCAGACACATTACTGGGAGTATTATTGCCGTGGAGCTCTGTTATACACTCAGACACATTACTGGGAGTGTTATTGCTGTGGAGCTCTGTTATACATACAGACACATTACTGGGAGTATTATTGCTGTGGAGCTCTGTTATGCACTCAGACATTACTGGGAGTATTATTGCTGTGGAGCTCTGTTATACAGACAGACATTACTGGGAGTATTATTGCCGTGGAGCTCTGTTATACACTCAGACACATTACTGGGAGTATTATTGCTGTGGAGCTCTGTTATACACTCAGACACATTACTGGGAGTATTATTACTGTGGAGCTCTGTTATACACTCAGACACATTACTGGGAGTATTATTACTGTGGAGCTCTGTTATACACCCAGACACATTACTGGGAGTATTATTGCTGTGGGGCTCTGTTATACACTCAGACACATTACTGGGAGTATTATTACTGTGGAGCTCTGTTATACACCCAGACACATTACTGGGAGTATTATTGCTGTGGGGCTCTGTTATACACTCAGACACATTACTGGGAGTATTATTGCTGTGGAGCTCTGTTATACACTCAGACACATTACTGGGAGTATTATTACTGTGGAGCTCTGTTATACACCCATTCACATTACTGGGAGTATTATTGCCGTGGAGCTCTGTTATACACTCAGACACATTACTGGGAGTGTTATTGCTGTGGGGCTCTGTTATACACTCAGACACATTACTGGGAGTATTATTGCTGTGGAGCTCTGTTATACACTCAGACACATTACTGGGAGTATTATTGCTGTGGAGCTCTGTTATACACCCAGACACATTACTGGGAGTATTATTGCTGTGGAGCTCCGTTATACACTCAGACAAATTACTGGGAGTATTATTGCTGTGGAGCTCTGTTATACACTCAGACACATTACTGGGAGTATTATTGCTGTGGAGCTCTGTTATACACTCAGACACATTACTGGGAGTATTATTACTGTGGAGCTCTGTTATACACCCATTCACATTACTGGGAGTATTATTGCCGTGGAGCTCTGTTATACACTCAGACACATTACTGGGAGTATTATTACTGTGGAGCTCTGTTATACACCCATTCACATTACTGGGAGTATTATTGCCGTGGGGCTCTGTTATACACTCAGACACATTACTGGGAGTATTATTGCTGTGGAGCTCTGTTATACACCCAGACACATTACTGGGAGTATTATTGCTGTGGAGCTCCGTTATACACTCAGACACATTACTGGGAGTATTATTGCTGTGGAGCTCTGTTATACACTCAGACACATTACTGGGAGTATTATTGCTGTGGAGCTCTGTTATACACTCAGACACATTACTGGGAGTATTATTACTGTGGAGCTCTGTTATACACCCATTCACATTACTGGGAGTATTATTTCCGTGGAGCTCTGTTATACACTCAGACACATTACTGAGAGTATTATTGCTGTGGAGCTCTGTTATACACTCAGACACATTACTGGGAGTATTATTGCTGTGGGGCTCTGTTATACACTCAGACACATTACTGGGAGTATTATTACTGTGGAGCTCTGTTATACATACAGACACATTACTGGGAGTATTATTACTTTGGAGCTCTGTTATACACTCAGACACATTACTGGGAGTATTATTACTGTGGAGCTCTGTTATACACTCAGACACATTACTGGGAGTATTATTGCTGTGGAGCTCTGTTATACACTCAGACACATTACTGGGAGTATTATTGCTGTGGGGCTCTGTTATACACTCAGACACATTACTGGGAGTATTATTGCCATGGAGCTCTGTTATACACTCAGACACATTACTGGGAGTATTATTGCTGTGGAGCTCCTAGAAAAGAGGGACAGAGGGATTTGGGTCCAAAATATGACTGTTCCTCCTAAATAGGGACATTTAGAAGGTGTAAATTCTGTGTGTCCTGTGTGTACTCTGATTGTATCATGTGTGCTCTCTGTGTGCACCCTCTGTACCTACCCTGAGCCTTTTAAAGTGGGTGTCCATGAAAGGTCCTACATGTGCACTGTCCAGGTTTGTCTACAGCAGCTGATTATATCCGATCCTTCCATGAACTACAGAAAGCTATAGATCCTGTCCTGAAAGATCGATGGATTAATTAGTTTCACCATTTCAGCAGATCTCACTGTAGAGGTATAAAAGGATGATTGCGGCCAATATCTGCTCTTTTCTTTCCTCCAGTTGTATCGATGTATGTTCCTGTGCATGCGTGTGTATTGACATGATCTGATATATATAACAGTATCGCCTGCCCGGCTGTGGAGCAGTTGGAACTCCTGTATCCAGCTGACAGTGAAATATTATAATTGGCCTTTTGGGTTCTCTCCCTATGAGCGTCCCCAACACCTGGAGGGAATGACTCTACCTGCTCTAATTAGGAGTTTGGCAATTACAGGTTTGTTCTCCGTTAATTACAGGGTCTGGTTTCCTTAAGGCTTGGGATTTAGATAGTAATAAAAGGTTAGCAATGGAATCTGTGCACTAGAAGATTTCACTGGGACTTAACCCTCAGAGAATATGGAAAAGAGGAGGCAAAGCTGCTAAAATCAGGAAACCGATGTATTTCTTCAATGCCTGTGTGAAGATAACTATTCATTGGCCTCATGTTAAGAAACTTCATCTGTGGATCATGTGATAATTTAGTTGTCTTGGTGCACAAAAAAGAAGTCAATTTGTTGCGTCATGAAAACAAAGCTCAGTTGTTGGGTCGTGTGACGGAAGCTCAGTTGATGGGTCATGTAAAGATGTTTCTCATTGTGTCATGGGAAGGAAGCTCAGTTGATGGGTCATGTAAAGATGTTCCTCATTGGGTCATAGGAAGGAAGCTCAGTTGATGGGTCATGTAAAGATGTTTCTCATTGGATCGTGTGACGGAAGCTCAGTTGATGGGTCATGTAAAGATGTTTCTCATTGTGTCATGGGAGAGAAGCTCAGTTGATGGGTCATGTAAAGATGTTTCTCATTGGGTCATGGGAAGGAAGCTCAGTTGATGGGTCATGTAAAGATGTTTCTCATTGGGTCATAGGAAGGAAGCTCAGCTGATGGGTCATGTAAAGATGTTTCTCATTGTGTCATGGGAAGGAAGCTCAGTTGATGGGTCATATAAAGATGTTTCTCATTGGGTCATGGGAAGGAAGCTCAGTTGATGGGTCATGTAAAGATGTTTCTCATTGGGTCATGGGAAGGAAGCTCAGTTGATGGGTCATGTAAAGATGTTTCTCATTGGGTCATAGGAAGGAAGCTCAGCTGATGGGTCATGTAAAGATGTTTCTCATTGTGTCATGGGAAGGAAGCTCAGTTGATGGGTCATATAAAGATGTTTCTCATTGGGTCATGGGAAGGAAGCTCAGTTGATGGGTCATGTAAAGATGTTTCTCATTGGGTCATGGGAAGGAAGCTCAGTTGATGGGTCATGTAAAGATGTTTCTCATTGGGTCATGGGAAGGAAGCTCAGCTATTGAGTCATGTGAAGGAGTTGTTGGGTCATGTAAAGATGTTTAAAAACCGTAAAATTGAACAAGGAACTGAATTAAAAAAAACAAAATCTTAAAATGTGTATATCACAGGGCTGCATCACATTTAAATCGAGTGACTTGAGGGTCTATAACACATAGAGATTAAACTGAATATGTGAGCGCTCCAACAATAACAATCATCACCAGTCCCAACCTGGACTCCAGCAGTAGTTGTGACAGAACCATCCGTCTGTCTATTTCTTTGGTGGATTCGGCTATTTTGTGCCATCCGTCTAAATGACTGATTTGATATATTATGAAGCATGTTTTACCGTTCCAGCCTGTTTCCAGCCGTTCGCATCATTTCGCACGAACTCCATGTATAACATATAGGTGGCCGCCATTTCGGGACTTTTGCACGTGTTCGCGGCCATCTTGCGTGCGAACAGCGGTGTTTGCCTGTGAACGCATGGAACTAAAAACGGATACACAAACAGGCGAACACCGCTGAGACCTCCATGCGCCCAGAAATTCGTGCTGGAACTACCGAACGACGGGCCATTCGGTAGTTACACGTAATCAGCTATGGGGAATCCAGCGAACTCGGAGATAGTTGTGGATGATGAGAATTTCGTATAGTTTTAACAGGCGAACGGAGACCGACTGCAGGGCCAAAACTTGTGGAACTCTTTTCGGCTAGAAAATCCGTGCAGTCGGTCAAAACTTCAAACATCCATAACTCCCGAACCCCACAACCGAATGGGCTGAAATTTGGACAGAGTGTTCCCCTAACCAAGACCTTTCAAGCGGTGCTGGACTTAAAGGTGTACCCCCTGTTTTTGGGGTACATCCAGAACTGGGGTAAAATATTGTACGTTATAATTGTGTTATGTGTTTATCTGAGCGGAGGAGACGTGGGGGTGTTACCCTGTGTATAATTGGTTGTTTTCATCCTCCCCCTGGGAGTGTCCTGTGTGTGCCTTTTCCTAATAAAAAGCAGGCTGGGTGTTCCAGTCCTCAGATCTTGTTTGACCCTCAACACGGAGCTTCAGTCTCGTTATTGGGGGGATTCTTATTCACACTTAAGGACTATTTATGGGAAACTTATGCCACTTGGTGGATATCGTTATTCGGTTGTTAGCGGCAGTTCGTGGAGTTCGGTTCGGGAACCTGAGTACATTCACGGATCCCGTTCGGGAGATTACCGCTTCCCCTGGTTATGGTTCGTGGATTATACATTATACGAACAAAGACTTGATACGGTGAGAGGGGAAGGTGGACTAAACGGCGATTTACTTATTAAGACAAAAGGTGTCTTAACAGTAGTTAATTAAACAATGTAACTAAATAAAAAATCTAACCAATCTCAGAACTGTAGCAAACATGTTGTTATATGTATCATCAACTAATTATGTTGCACACATCAAATGCCTAACACATTTACCTCTAAATCAAGCATCAATAATATATATATGAATAAGTAAGGTAGTAAAAGACAAGCTTTTTATTTACTCAATTTAAAAAGGGGCTATAAATGCAATTCACCAGTATATAGATACACACAGTGTCATAAAGTGATCAAGTGACACATAGATGAATTTTATGTATATAGAATCAAATACATAAAACACGCATAGAACATTGAATCAAAAATAAAATAACCATGTAAAAATGTAAAAAAGACAAATATCTAATGTTCAATGAGTGGCCCCTTCATTGGAGATGTCCCAGATCCAACAAATAAAAAAAAATTGAATAATTTGTGCTAGTCAATGTGATGGTCGAGGAAGATAAATAAAAGCCGGGGGGCAGGGAGCTCTAAACCGATCAGAAAGATGCCAGCTAAGAGTGCTGCACTGGGGACCCCCAGGTCGTAAAAAAAACTCTGGGGATAATCCAGAGCAATTTACCCTGTCCGCCGCACCTCACGCCAGGCTGGGGGAGCACGCTAATCTTACCAGGTAAGTATGTCAGTGAACTTAGACCGATCTCTGACCGCTTCTGCAACCAAAAATCGCTGCCGGGTAAAGGAGCTCACGCTGAAAATACAATTCCGGATGGGGGAAAGATAAACTGAAAGTCTATGCGTTTCGTCTTTTACAAAGACTTTCTCACGACTAAAGTCTATCAAGGTCCTACTGGGTATATATGCCCTAGTTCTGAATTGTCAATTAAAGGTGATGTCATAATTACACAGGGGGCATTTTTACTAAACACCATTCCATTAATAATCCAAAGGAACAATATAAAAACAAATATAATAAACACAAGAACATTATGCTAAATTAAATTCTACTCATATCCCAAACCGATCCTACACAGAGCTCCATTTACTGATTATTTGATACCAAAATTCTTTAACTGAGTCCCAAAGGGACCCATGATTATAGGATAACTGGTATTGGATAAAAATAAATAAAATTGAAACTAAAACTCATAAAAACAGAGGATCAGCAAGGAATTTATAGTAATTGACTCCAGATTACGTACTTATAGATACTACAAAAAATATACATATAATATTGTGAGAATAAGCAATTAATTTATAGGTTGAGGAGTTGAAGATGGAGGGAAATTCTACCTCCTACTGGTGATAAGGCATTTAAGAGATCTATCAAATACATATATAACAAGAAATGGCATCTGTAGACTAAAGACTGATGATGCGCAAAAGGTACAATCCAGATAAACCTGATCATATAATTTGTTCCAATTCCTCATTGAGGCCATGTGGATTTAACGTATTTAAGTTGGAAACCCATTTCGTCTCTGCGGTAATAAGAGCTTGTTAGCTGTTTAAAGTATTAGTCTTTTCTGGAATAAGTTCTATTCCTATTACTGAAATCTGCATTGAGTCACTATCATGCATTGATTGGAAATGCCTTGATACTGGGGATTTTTTGTCTTTACGGATGATCGCCCATCTGTGTTTCCGAAACCTGTTTTTTAAATGTTCTAGTAGTTTGTCCCACATATCGGAGTACACATGTGCAGGTAAGAAGATAGATCACAGATGTTGAATTACACGTGATCCTTGAATTAATTATGAATGTATGATCATTAGATGAGGGACCAAAACTAGATATTCTATGACCCATATGTTGGCACGTAAGTCATCTGGTCGAACCACATTTAAAATTACCTAGTTTGAAGTGTATTGGTTGGTTCATTGGCCTTATCGAGGTCAGTTTAGAGGGTGCCAATATGTTCTTGAGGTTCATATTTCTCCTAAATGTGACTCTTGGGGCAGTGGAAATACTACATTTAAGCCAAGGGTCCAACTGTAAAATACATCAATGCTGATGAAGAATATGAATGATCTGATCATACCCATAATTAAAAACTGTAGTAAAAATGGGGCCTTTATTACTGGTGACATCCTTTGTGCTGATACTATATTTGTCCCGATCTTTCTTTATTACTTTTGGGAGCTGTCCAGCCAATGAGGCCAAGATGGCTTAATGGGAATCTGAAGATGGAGCAGGTATTGGTAAAACGTTTTCATTAGTTGATTGTCACAGCTTACCTTAGTTAGGAGTCTGGTAGGCAGAGATTTATGCTCACCCTTGCAATTAAACACAGGCCAAGGTGGTCAGGTAAGAATTCACCTGGCCTGTGAGTCTGTGCATGGGGGCTGTGCAGGATATTGCTCCAAGTCGCAGTACAGGTAAGGACACAAGCAGGAGAATCGTCGAGGGTAAGCCAAAGTCAGAGGAAGCCAGAAGTCAGGATACACAATGCAAATAAACCAGGGTCGGGAGCAAAACGATCTGGATACACAAAAACAGGAACCAGACAGCAGAACCAGTGTCAATGAACTGACACTGCCCTCAGGTGAACCATGATTGACAGGAGCAGTCACAGGTTAAGTCCAGACCCCAGTATTGGAGACATGGCAGGGCTAAGTTTCAGGCCAAACCAAGAACTGAAGTGGCTCACAGGCAGGAACACAGGCTTAAAGCCATATAGCACCAATGTGCAAATCCCCTGTTGGGCACTTCTGGGACGACCTTGTCTGGCCGTCTGGATGTCACGGTGAGAACTGTGACAGTACCCCCCTTTTAAGAATGCCCTCTGGGCGTGAACAGGTTCTTTGTAGAGGTCGGATTCACCTTCTTCCTCTGAAAGGTCAAAAACATTCTCTGGCAGGAGGTACGGTCTCCCATATGCATCCATGCCATACGTACGGCCTTCTTCCAGATTTTTAGGAAACACAGCATCCACAGTAGCCTTTGCTTTAGTAGTTCTCACAGGGGATGCATTCACAGCTTGCAATGCTTTCTCGAACATCTCAAGATCCTGTTTACATACAACAGTACCATTAGAAGCATATGTGCAGTCAGGTGAAATAACTTCTTTGGCAAGGCAGGAAGTGGTGATGGTGCTTGCTTGAACAGGTGTTTCTTCGGGTAAAGGTATAGACGTTTCTCGAGCTGGAGGAGGGACTTTCTCAGAGGTACTGGCTGTGTTGATTACTGTGACAAATTGCCCTTTGCCACTTGTTCTTGGAGAGGACTAATGGCTAGCCTCCTGCCCCAAGACTACGGGCCCTGCATAAAGACATGCTAAAAAGGGACTTCCATTGGAAAATGTGCCTCTTCCCCTCCCCCTTTTTCCTGTCCTATTGTTTTCCAGCAGGGTGTTGTCCCAGGGACACTGCCAGACCAGTTAAAACTGGCTGCTTTGTCTCTCCTCAATCTCTCATCAGCCCTTTCTATTGTTTAACCCCTTGGCGATCCAACTGTATTCATGAGATCTGAGTGCTTTTCGGACATATTGAGCGCTCAGATCCAAGCTATCTGGGGATATGTTGGACATATAGGTTAAACATTGTATTATATGAGTTATGTATTTTTATGTGGTTTTTGTAACAGTTTTTGACTTAGAGATATTTCCTGTACCTGGACATAATTAGGTTACCACAGCCACTTAAGCCAATGATCTCCAGGATAGAGGAGAAGATAGAGCGGCCGCACACCCTAAATCTGTGGAACTGTTTTGGGCATGAAAGCCATGCTTGTGGTCGGTCAAATGTGACTTCCATAAAACTTTTGAACCCCTGCTCTGATCTGGGTGATTTCCGGATATGTTGTTCACCCAGATCAGGGCTATCCAGGGATGTGGTGTTCGGGGTGTTTTCTGTGTTTTGTGGAAAATGTGTGTTTTCTGCCTGTGGGTAATTGAGTTAGTCCATTGTGTTTGGTAATTGTACCACAGGCAGAGGGGAGGGTTTGTGTACATTATCTGGGAGTGCCTAACTGTAAAGGAGTGTTTTGATTGGCTTTGTAACTTTGTGTCCTGTGTACCACAAGGTCCACATGGTTGTTAACCTTGTGGGAAAACTTATATAAAAGAGACAATAAACCCTCAGTTCATTCTGTTTCTGCTTAACCCTCAATACGTAGCCTTGTCTCGTCATTGTAGGGAACTGCTATATTCACACTGGGGATTGCTATATGTTACAAACTGCTATTTGTAACTGGCCCTTTAAATGATAAATTGCCCTGCTTCCCTGGATTGTGGAGAAGCCTATTTGCCAGCCTCCTTCCTCATCACTATGGCCCCTGGGAGATTGTGCCCCTGAAAACTGAGTGTACTTTTATTGGGTGTGTATGGCCCTTTAAGAACCGTCTGGGGACATATTGTGACTTTGGTGAACAATGCCCCTTTAAGACTATGTCCCCAGACCTGCAAAATAACTTGTCCCTGGCTTTCTCCCACTTGGTTCAGTAAATGGGGCTTACTGAACCAAGTACCACACAGGCAGACCACCCAGAAGTGGAAGTGTGCAGGCAATTTACCTCCCAGGCTGTGAGGTTACTGCAGGTTAATTGCCGAGCGCTGGAGTTCGTGCAAACGAACACGTGGCGGCGGCCATCTTTGTTCATTCGAACGAGGTCAGCGGTATGTGCAGCCAAATTCATGGAACTAAAATCGGCTACACATTTCCGTGAACACCGCTGACCCTTACCTTCTCCTTCACTGATCTTTCAGCTGCAGAGACTAAGTGCCATTCGAAGATTCGAACACATGTTCGAATGGGACTTAGTCATTTATTCAGTGTGAAATTTACCGACCACACAGCCCAAATCTATGGAACTGTTTTGGGCAGGAAAATGTGCTTGCGGTCGGTCATAAAGGACTTCCGCCTAACTTTTGATCTACTGGATGGATTTGGCTGATTTTCAGAGTGTTTATGTTTAAAGTGTGCTGATTAATAATATGTAATTTTTATGGAGATTGGATGTATGGTTTTAAAGTTACAGTGTTTGTGTAAAAACTGTATTTTTCCTGCTTGTGATAATTATGTTAAACCATTGTGTAACATAATTATATCACAGGCAGAGGGGAGGATTTTGTGTGTAATTACTGGGAGTGTTTTCGGGAATGTACGTATGTGATTGGTTCTTTTGTAACGCCCTGTGGGTGGTCCTATCTAAGGGGATCCTGCATAAAAGAAGGTTCTTTTGGTGCCAATAAAACAGCTGTCGTGCTACAGCTGACTGCATGACCCTCTGTTTTTGGGGGGTTTTTTTGCCGGACAGTGCCGACCTTTATTGTGATCCTGCCCCTTGTTTACCGTGGTCTTTTTTGAAGATCCCGACCGCGGTCCAGCAACCCTCCAACCTATCCACGGCCGACTGGCTATCATCGCCGGGGGTATCTATCCACTACACCGCGGTCTTTTTTGAAGATCCCGACCACGGTGCAGCATACCATCCATCGATGTTGGATCCCCCCCATCGTCTGTAGTGAGTTGGAGGTCTATCATCGGGAATCATCAATCAACGATCAACCGTCTCATTTATTTTATCTCTCCTAAGTTTTTTATCATCTACCTTCATATTTATACCTCGGTGGGGGCCCACACCGAGGCAAGGTACTTTTGAATGTATTTAGCATTTTGTATCTTATTTTATTTCTATTGTTAGCAGTCTTCACACTGGATACTTTGTTTCATGCTGTGTATCCTTAGTGGATTCTGTCTGCCTAGTTGTTTATTTTATCAGTGTGGTCATGCTTCCATTTAGTTTTTACATGAGTTTATTTAATTAGCTTTTATATGAGTTGTATCTCAATAAATTTATATTAATTTTCTATTGTTACGTTTTTGTGCGCACATACTTATTCTTACTTATGAGCTTACACTCACTCTTAGACGCTTGTGGATGTATGTAGCTGCCTATTTGATTTATTCTTTGTTTATCACACCTTGTTTCTATTTCCTTATCAGCCTTGCAATTAAACACAGGTCAAGGTGGTCAGGTAAGAATTCACCTGGCCTGTGAGTCTGTGCATGGGGGCTGTGCAGGATATTGCTCCAAGTCGCAGTACAGGTAAGGACACAAGCAGGAGAATCGTCGAGGGTAAGCCAAAGTCAGAGGATGCCAGAGGTCAGGATACACGGTAAGACAGCCAAGATCAGAGGAAGCCAGAAGTCAGGATACACAATGCGAAAAAGCCAGGGTCAGGAGCAAAACGATCTGTATACACAAAAACAGGAACCAGACCAGAGAACCAGAGTCAATGAACTGACACTGCCCTCAGAGAGAGGCAGTGTTTTATACCTGGCTGATTAGGAATACTATACAGTTGAACCATGATTGACAGGAGCAGTCACAAGTTAAGTCCAGCCCCCAGTGCTGGAGACATGGCAGGGCTAAGTTTCAGGTCAAACCAAGAACTGAAGTGGCTCAGAGGCAGGTTTCTGACTTTGGTATAAGCACCAAGGATTATATCTGGATCATAGTCTTTGTCCATAAAGCGCTGGCAGAGATAAAGTGATTGTTCCAATAAAGAGCAATTGCAGTGTAACCTTACAAACTGGCCAAAAGGAATATTGCTAATCGATAAAAAAGCCTGTTGATGTCAATGGCTTTTTGCACTCTACCAGTGGACATCATCGGACATGGATCAGCAATATTTCTTTTGACCAGTTTGTAAGATTACGCTATAATTGCTTTTTATTGGAACAATTTGAGGAAGAATGTGCAGGGGCCTCAGTTAGGAAAAGGGACAAATTAGTATTTTTTTACATGTGAGTTTACAGAGGAAGAGGTTCTATCTCAACTGTCAAAAGTAAAGACAAATAAGTTGATGGGACCTGATGGAATACACCCCAAGTTATTAAAGGAGCTTAGTGGTTGTGGCGAAACCGACCTCGCCACATGTCCTTGGAGGGGGCTGCTTGCCCGCCTCCTGCCTGCTGACTATGGCCCTGGGAGATTTGGCCCTTTAAATACAGTATTTGGGCATATTGTATTTTATTGTGCGGCTACTGGCCCTTTAAGCACAGTGAATGGACTTACTGAAACTTTTTGGACACTTCCTCTACCCCTCCCCCGGATCCATTGTTCTCCAGCAGGGTGTTATCCCAGGGACACTGCCAGACCAGTGGGAACTGGTTTGGGCAGGAAAAGCCATGCTTGCAAGTGAAAACAAAGGACTTCGACCTAACTGTTAAACCCCTGAACCTAGTCAAGTGAATTTTGGATATGTTTGTCCTCAAGTTATACTGGTTAAAATAATATAAGTTTTATGTATGTACGATGTTAACTCACAAAGTTATAAAAATGTATAAAAAGTGTAACTTTTCAGATTGGAGATAATTGAGTAGATACAGTAATTGACTCAATTATCTCCTAAGCAGAGGGGAGGAATAGGCTGGGTGTGTTTCTATTGTCCCATTGTGTCTAATTGGCTGCTGTACTTGCATTGTATGTGTTGTAATGTGTTTATTGGTTGTTCTGCAAAACCCTGTGGGCTGTAATGTGTTTGGGGATTGGGAATAAAAGAGGCTGTATGTGCCAGTACAGGGAGTTCCTGCTTAACCCTCAAAGTGAAGTCTCATTCTTGGGGGGGGAATTTGACTGTATGCCGATTGCCAGGAGTGTAAGCTGTTCGTATTGCTTTTCCTGTTCGGCTGCTTCCAGGGTTCGTGTGTCTCTTGTTCGGGAGTTGGGGGATTTGTGCAGCTTGGAGTTCGGGAGGTTGGTGATTGCAGTAGCTGCTGGTCTATCGGAAAGGGGATTATCGCCTAAACGTTTTTTATCCTCTTCTGAGCGAAACGGTCCGTTACAGTGGTGTACTAGCAAAACCATTAACAGATTTATTTAACCAATCATTGATAACAGGAGTAGTCCTAGAAGATTGGAAGCTAGCGAATGTTGTTCCTATTCACAAGAAGGGTAGTAGAGAGGAGTCGGGCAACTATAGGCCAGTAGTGGGAAAAGTAATGGAAACCATGTTAAAGGATAGGATTGTTGAACATCTAAAAACACATGGATTTCAAGATCAGAGACAACATGGGTTTACTTTAGGGAGATCATGCCAAACTAATCTTATTGACTTTTTTGATTAGGTAACTAAAATAATAGATCAGGGTGGTGCAGTAGACATTGCTTACCTAGATTTCAGTAAGGCTTTTGACACTGTTGCACATAGAAGGCTTATCAATACATTGCAATATTTAAGTTTGGATTCCAATATTGTTGAATGGGTAAGGCAGTGCCTGAGTGACAGGTAACAGAGGGTTGTAGTCAATTGAGTACATTCGAAGCTTGGGCTTGTCACCAGTGGGGTACCTCAGGGATCTGTACTTGGACCCATTCTCTTTAATATTTTTATTAGTGATATTGCAGAAGGTCTTGATGGTAAGGTGTGTCTTTTTGCTGATGATACTAAGATATGTAACAGGGTTGATGTTCCAGGAGGGATAAGCCAAATGGAAAATGATTTAGGTAAACTAGAAAAATGGTCAGAGTTGTGGCAACTGACATTTAATGTGGATAAGTGCAAGATAATGCATCTTGGACGTAAAAACCCAAAGGCAGAGTACAGAATATTTGATAGAGTCCTAACCTCAACATCTGAGGAAAGGGATTTAGGGGTGATTATTTCTGATGACTTAAAGGTAGGCAGACAATTTAATAGAGCAGCAGGAAATGCTAGCAGAATGCTTGGTTGTATAGGGAGAGGTATTAGCAGTAGAAAGAGGGAAGTGCTCATGCCATTGTACAGAACACTGGTGAGACCTCACTTGGAGTACTGTACGCAGTACTGGAGACCCTATCTTCAGAAGGATATTGATACCTTAGAGAGAGTTCAGAAAAGGGCTACTAAACTGGTTCATGGATTGCAGGATAAAACTTACCAGGAAAGGTTAAAGGAACTTAACATGTATAGCTTGGAGGAAAGACGAGACAGGGGGGATATGATAGAAACATTTAAATACATAAAGGGAATCAACACAGTAAAGGAGGAGACTATATTTAAAGAAGAAAAACTACCACAACAAGAGGACATAGTCTTAAATTAGAGGGACAAAGGTTTAAAAATAATATCAGGAAGTATTACTTTACTGAGAGGGTAGTGGATGCATGGAATAGCCTTCCAGCTTAAGTGGTAGAGGTTAACACAGTGTGGGAGTTTAAGCATGCGTGGGATAGGCATAAGGCTATCCTAACTATAAGATAAGGCCAGGGACTAATGAAAGTATTTAGAAAACTGGGCAGACTAGATGGGCCGAATGGTTCTTACCTGCCGTCACATTCTGTGTTTATTGTATAAATAGAATTATCATTGCATTTATTCATTGCATTTATTTATTTTTCATTTGTAAGATTCTGCTTTTAATGCTATATTATATGGATAATAATTTGATATATGTGTCTTTTAACCATTTTGGTTGATTATATGTATGTAATCATGCTTTTGTTTTTGTTCCTAATTTTATGCACAACATTGATCGATATGGGACATTCATGTAATGTATTTCTATTGAGAATGGACATATGAATGAACAAAGGCCCACACACAAGATGGACACCTCAACCTCAAAAGGGTATGCGGGAGGATGCTATTACACAGGACATGCGCACACGGGACTTTGGAAGACTAAGAGGGAAGGACCCCTAATAGACGTAATACTCTATACGTGATGTCACTTCCGTATCTGGAGTTCCCGCAATTATGACTGACAGCTGTGAAACACACACCTCCACAACATCTACATCGCGATTGGCCAACTGATAAACCGGATGGCCAATCAGAGTGGCAACACCGGAATTTAAACACAGCCTTTCCAGGAAGCATAATCATCCGACTGAGGAAGCCGACAGGCGAAACGCGTCTCGGAGTTTAAAGGAAGACCACCTTATTGATTTTATTGTTTGGTATTTTACTCATTGCAGTTTTTCTTTTCTTTTATAATACATAATAAATTTCATTTATATGAAATACCCATCTAGTGGATCTTCAGTTGCTTCCTGCATCCATATACAAGAAGGGCATTGCCTCCCTTAAAGGCACAGGTGCTTTTATACATAGAGCCTTGTATAACTGGCTCTAATCAAGGTGAGCAAATCACTTTCATCACTGTTTCCATCCAAGCATATTTGCACTAGGATATTTCGCCTCTGCATGGTGCCAGACAATCTCATATGGTTTGTCAGTTTGACTACCTGGCCACCACGTGCACCTTTACTGGAGTCACTTATGTGGCTTCATGTGCCGATACGTGGATCCCTGTTATTTGGGAGATCTGTGATCCTGAGTTTTTTGATTATTCTTGTCTCCTGTGTTTGCTTTCTCTCGTCCAACACATGCAGGGCCATCTTTAATGCGGGGCAAATGGGGCAGCTGTCCAGGGCTCAGCTACTCCTGGGGGGCCCAAGACAGTCACCCTGTGGTTCCCCCTGCCCTAAATAATCTTACTTTATCCTCCATGGGTCTGCTGGTACAGCCGGTGGCCCACACACTAAGGAGGCCCACCAGGTGGCCCATGCACTTGGGGCCACCCAGTAGGCTCATATCAGCAGGGGCTTGGTCGGGCGCTGTGGCTCTTTAACAGTGCGGCTGGACCCCCTTGCTTTTCTGCAATGCTGGAAGAAAGTGACAGCCATGAGTCACTTCCTCCCAGAGAAAACATAGAGCATAGGCAGGAAGAGGAGGAGGAGGAGGAGGCAGTGAGGAAGAAGGCTGGGGAGTCTGATCCTTACTCCCAACAACCTCAGACACCACACCGGATCCCAGAGAAGCCACTCTCCAGCAAAAGGTAGGAAACTGGGGGGTGGGTTTTCAAATGTAAATTTTGCATGTCTTTTAGTATGTGTGTGTGTGTCAGTATGTCTCTGTGTGTGTATGTGTCAGTATGTGTGTATGTCAGTGTGTCTGTCCCTGTGTGTATCAGTATGTCTGTTAGTGTGTGTGTCAGTATGTCTGTCACTGTGTGTATCAGTAGGTCTGTTAGTGTGGGTGTCAGTATGTCTGTCACTGTGTGTATCAGTATGTCTGTTAGTGTGGGTGTCAGTGTGTCTGTCCCTGTGTGTATCAGTATGTCTGTTAGTGTGTGTGTCAGTATGTCTGTCACTGTGTGTATCAGTATGTCTGTTAGTGTGGGTGTCAGTGTGTCTGTCCCTGTGTGTATCAGTATGTCTGTTAGTGTGTGTGTCAGTATGTCTGTCACTGTGTGTATCAGTAGGTCTGTTAGTGTGTATGTCACTGTGTCTGTCCCTGTGTGTATTAGTATGTCTGTTAGTGTGTGTGTGTCAGTATGTCTGTCACTGTGTGTATCAGTATGTCTGTTAGTGTGTGTGTCAGTATGTCTGTCACTGTGTGTATCAGTATGTCTGTTAGTGTGGGTGTCAGTATGTCTGTCACTGTGTGTATCAGTATGTCTGTTAGTGTGGGTGTCAGTGTGTCTGTCCCTGTGTGTATCAGTATGTCTGTTAGTGTGTGTGTCAGTATGTCTGTCACTGTGTGTATCAGTAGGTATGTTAGTGTGGGTGTCAGTATGTCTGTCACTGTGTGTATCAGTATGTCTGTTAGTGTGGGTGTCAGTATGTCTGTCACTGTGTGTATCAGTATGTCTGTTAGTGTGGGTGTCAGTGTGTCTGTCCCTGTGTGTATCAGTATGTCTGTTAGTGTGTGTGTCAGTATGTCTGTCACTGTGTGTATCAGTAGGTCTGTTAGTGTGGGTGTCAGTATGTCTGTCACTGTGTGTATCAGTATGTCTGTTAGTGTGGGTGTCAGTGTGTCTGTCCCTGTGTGTATCAGTATGTCTGTTAGTGTGTGTGTCAGTATGTCTGTCACTGTGTGTATCAGTATGTCTGTTAGTGTGGGTGTCAGTGTGTCTGTCCCTGTGTGTATCAGTATGTCTGTTAGTGTGTGTGTCAGTATGTCTGTCACTGTGTGTATCAGTAGGTCTGTTAGTGTGGGTGTCAGTATGTCTGTCACTGTGTGTATCAGTATGTCTGTTAGTGTGGGTGTCAGTGTGTCTGTCCCTGTGTGTATCAGTATGTCTGTTAGTGTGTGTGTCAATATGTCTGTCACTGTGTGTATCAGTATGTCTGTTAGTGTGGGTGTCAGTGTGTCTGTCCCTGTGTGTATCAGTATGTCTGTTAGTGTGTGTGTCAGTATGTCTGTCACTGTGTGTATCAGTAGGTCTGTTAGTGTGTATGTCAGTGTGTCTGTCCCTGTGTGTATTAGTATGTCTGTTAGTGTGTGTGTGTCAGTATGTCTGTCACTGTGTGTATCAGTATGTCTGTTAGTGTGTGTGTCAGTATGTCTGTCACTGTGTGTATCAGTATGTCTGTTAGTGTGGGTGTCAGTATGTCTGTCACTGTGTGTATCAGTATGTCTGTTAGTGTGGGTGTCAGTGTGTCTGTCCCTGTGTGTATCAGTATGTCTGTTAGTGTGTGTGTCAGTATGTCTGTCACTGTGTGTATCAGTATGTCTGTTAGTGTGTGTGTCAGTATGTCTGTCCCTGTGTGTATCAGTATGTCTGTTAGTGTGTATGTCAGTGTGTCTGTCCCTGTGTGTATTAGTATGTCTGTTAGTGTGTGTGTCAGTATGTCTGTCACTGTGTGTATCAGTATGTATGTTAGTGTGTGTGTCAGTATGTCTGTCACTGTGTGTATCAGTAGGTCTGTTAGTGTGGGTGTCAGTATGTCTGTCACTGTGTGTATCAGTATGTCTGTTAGTGTGGGTGTCAGTGTGTCTGTCCCTGTGTGTATCAGTATGTCTGTTAGTGTGTGTGTCAGTATGTCTGTCACTGTGTGTATCAGTAGGTCTGTTAGTGTGGGTGTCAGTATGTCTGTCACTGTGTGTATCAGTATGTCTGTTAGTGTGGGTGTCAGTATGTCTGTCACTGTGTGTATCAGTATGTCTGTTAGTGTGGGTGTCAGTGTGTCTGTCCCTGTGTGTATCAGTATGTCTGTTAGTGTGTGTGTCAGTATGTCTGTCACTGTGTGTATCAGTAGGTCTGTTAGTGTGGGTGTCAGTATGTCTGTCACTGTGTGTATCAGTAGGTCTGTTAGTGTGGGTGTCAGTATTTCTGTCATTGTGTGTGTCCGTATATCTGTCAGTGTGTGTGTCAGTATGTCTGTTAGTGTGGGTGTCAGTATGTCTGTCACTGTGTGTATCAGTAGGTCTGTTAATGTGGGTGTCAGTATTTCTGCCATTGTGTGTGTCTGTACATCTGTCAGTGTGTATGTCAGTGTGTCTGTCCCTGTGTGTATCAGTATGTCTGTTAGTGTGTGTGTCAGTATGTATGTCACTGTGTGTATCAGTAGGTCTGTTAATGTGGGTGTCAGTATTTCTGTCATTGTGTGTGTCTGTACATCTGTCAGTGTGTATGTCGGTGTGTCTGTCCCTGTGTGTATCAGTATGTCTGTTAGTGTGTGTGTCAGTATGTCTGTCACTGTGTGTATCAGTAGGTCTGTTAATGTGGGTGTCAGTATTTCTGTCATTGTGTGTGTCTGTACATCTGTCAGTGTGTATGTCGGTGTGTCTGTCCCTGTGTGTATCAGTATGTCTGTTAGTGTGTGTGTCAGTATGTCTGTCACTGTGTGTATCAGTAGGTCTGTTAGTGTGTGTGTCAGTATGTCTGTCATTGTGTGTGTCTGTACATCTGTCAGTGTGTATGTCGGTGTGTCTGTCCCTGTGTGTATCAGTAGGTCTGTTAATGTGGGTGTCAGTATTTCTGTCATTGTGTGTGTCTGTACATCTGTCAGTGTGTATGTCGGTGTGTCTGTCCCTGTGTGTATCAGTATGTCTGTTAGTGTGTGTGTCAGTATGTCTGTCACTGTGTGTATCAGTATGTCTGTTAGTGTGTGTGTCAGTATGTCTGTCACTGTGTGTATCAGTATGTCTGTTAGTGTGGGTGTCAGTATGTCTGTCACTGTGTGTATCAGTATGTCTGTTAGTGTGGGTGTCAGTGTGTCTGTCCCTGTGTGTATCAGTATGTCTGTTAGTGTGTGTGTCAGTATGTCTGTCACTGTGTGTATCAGTAGGTCTGTTAGTGTGGGTGTCAGTATGTCTGTCACTGTGTGTATCAGTATGTCTGTTAGTGTGGGTGTCAGTATGTCTGTCACTGTGTGTATCAGTATGTCTGTTAGTGTGGGTGTCAGTGTGTCTGTCCCTGTGTGTATCAGTATGTCTGTTAGTGTGTGTGTCAGTATGTCTGTCACTGTGTGTATCAGTAGGTCTGTTAGTGTGGGTGTCAGTATGTATGTCACTGTGTGTATCAGTATGTCTGTTAGTGTGGGTGTCAGTGTGTCTGTCCCTGTGTGTATCAGTATGTCTGTTAGTGTGTGTGTCAGTATGTCTGTCACTGTGTGTATCAGTAGGTCTGTTAGTGTGGGTGTCAGTATGTCTGTCACTGTGTGTATCAGTAGGTCTGTTAATGTGGGTGTCAGTATTTCTGTCATTGTGTGTGTCCGTATATCTGTCAGTGTGTGTACCACCTTTAGCAGCAATGACGTGAAGTTTTCTGTATGACTTCATTGGTCTCTTCCATTGTTATGGAGGAATTTTGACTCACTCTTCTTTACAACGTTCCTTCAGTTCATTGAGGTTTGCAGCTCTCTTAATGTCCCACAAAAGCATTTCCATCGGGTAACATTTCTTTATCCGATAACTATCATACATAATATTTAATTAATTGGCCTGACTGGTTACATTTAATTAATGCTAACGAGACATTATCACCTATATTTATTGAGCCATTGATTAGCTACATTCCCAGAGAGATTGGTTTTCCCGAGCAGCTTGCCCTGTTTCCTTCATTATTAATCATTGTTATTATGGGATGTTACTCTGGCATTATGATAGATAGAGAACAGACAGTGTATATGTATACAGTGTATTCCTAGGATGGAGTTTACCATTACTGCTCCGTGTATACCCGTACATTTTACATGTCCACCATTTACTATTTAGTACTTTATCTCTATGGTCTCTTGGATGAAATGTACTGTACTGTGTTCTTTATAATAATAAAATGATTTATATATATATATACACGCACACACACACACACAAAAACTGAAAAAAAACCTGAAAAATAAATGACACATTAAAGATATGCCAGGCTGTCCAAATCTGTCTCTAACAACGCATTGTGTTTTCTTTGAATTTACTTTTTCAAACTGCCATGAATGCCATAAGGCAAACGCGGGAATATCCTGAGATAAGGTCATGGTTATCTATCATAACCTGTCATGGTTGACTATATGTATTACTTAGTATGTGTTCAATTTATATGTATATATATTTTATATTGTATTTTTTTTTTATAATGTACCTGTAGCGGAGCTGCAATCCTGAGACCGAATAGCTGGAACAAAGCTGGAACAATAGCCCATTCCCTCAGAAACTGGATGACACAGTTCTTGGAGTCAACTGAGGTTTATTGAGCCACACTTGGCTTTTTATGCACAGACAACCAGCATGAGGTCTCCATACAAAAGAATACAAACCCCTTTCCAGGCGTCCCTGTGTCTGGGCGATAATTGAGTCAAAGACTGGTAACTCAATTATCTCCACGTTATATATCCCCGAATAGTCCGTATGTGAGCGCCCAAGTGGTCTTCATAGCACTCAGATCCATATGGTGTAATGGAATCGCCATTCGGGTAAAGTTCTGACTGGTCAACTTCAGGAGTTCCTGCACGCATACTACTGAAGGAAACAAATGAGTTTTGTGATGGAATTATAATCTGTCTGTGTGTATATAATATCTGTCTGTCTCTCTGTCTTCAATATTGTGTTCTGCCTGTATCAGTGTGTCTGTCTGTGTATATCTCATATTATCTGTGGGTCTGTCAGTAGCTATTATTACCTGTGTGTCTGTCTGTGTGTATCTGCCTGTGTATATGTTATTATCTGTGTATATCTATTCATATCTGTGTTACTATCCACTTCCTGTTTCTCTACGTAATTAGACATTAAGATCTGCTTAAAATTTTTGGCCCTCTAAAAATAAACTTAGTGTTATCTCCAATAAATTCGTAGATGTTGTGGTCTTTCTTTAAAATGTTCCAATTTTTCTTTATAATTCTTTTCAATGACCCCATATTACTGCATTCATTTTTTAACCAATCGGTCTAAGACAGCGAAGGGATTTTATCATTGTGGGAACTGTTATGCCTGCAAAAACACTAAAGTGAGCATATAAAGAAAGATAACTTTGTATCTAACATAACTAAAGAAAGGTTCAATATGAATTATTTTATTACATGTGATTCTAGAAATGTCATATATTTACTACAATGCACCTGTGGCTTACAATACATAGGTAAAACTTCTGGACGCCTAAAGACAAGGATGTGCGAAGACATTAGAAATATAAAAAATGGCTTTGTAAACCATAGCGTGTCTAATCATTTTTTAACCAAACAGAATTCCAATCTCGGTGAAATAGAATTTACAGCAATACAGCAGGTCCAAACCCATTGGAGATGAGGGAATACTGCGTTTCATTTAAGTAAAAAGGAATCTGGTTTGATCTTTGAGCTCCAAACTTGATGTCCTAAAGGATTAAATATTGATTTGAGATAGGTCCCATTTTATAATCTAAAACAACTTTGTATTCCTTGACCTGATTATCTGTTACACTTTTATCTGTATGCCCTATAAGTATTGTTTGCTTAATGTACATCTTTTATGTAATATGTGCTAAATGCCGAATTCTATTGGGTGATATGGCTCTCTTTTTTATACATATTTTAATTCTCCCATGTTATCATATTTCTGGTTTTAATTGATCATTCAGCACTTTATCTGTATAGTTTACATCGTATTCTCCATTTATTGTGATAATATATTGTATTTAATTAATTGGCCTGACTGGTTACATTTAATTAATGCTTTCCGACTGAATTCATATTTCATAATTTATTTTTTTTGTTGCCCTTATGTTTTCCCTCTTCAAATATGGCCTCTGTATGGACTTTATATTATGCTGGGAGGCATCCCGCCTACTCCTCCCCCTGATGAACATTTACATGGGAGAATACGTCACCACGCGGCCGCCGGATATGGCGTCGCAATGACGAAACCGGAAGTGCCGATTGCCGATTATGACGACCGGAAACGACGAACCGGAGTTAGCATACATGCTCTGGCAATAATGGTTGCGCATCACTCATTTCTTCCAACTTCTCCAGGGCTGCACCTATTCTGTGGAACTCCCTTCCCTCCTCAATCAGACTTTCACCCAGCCTCCACTCCTTCAAAAAATCTTTGAAAACTCACTTCTTCATTAAAGCGTATCAATTAAACTGTCAGCAGGCTTCTCATCCCCCACCCCATGACTCCTTTCCTGCAACTGTCAAAAATGACCTACCAAGCACTCAATAAACCCTTCTCTAACAAACTATTTAATCCCCCTACTTTAACCCTTTGTGTCACTATACCCCACTCCCTCTAGCATGTAAGCTCATTGAGCAGGGCCCTCAACCCCCTCTGTTCCTGTACGTCCAGTGGTCTGATCTCAATTATGTGTCTGTTAGTCCACCCATTGTACAGCGCTACCGAATTTGTTGGCGCTATATAAATAATAAAATAATAATAATAATAAAATAATAATAATAATAATATTGCGGCCATGTTGAGAAGGTCAAGACGGACATATAGAGACTACAGGGTGGGAACGGACATTTTGGGGGTGGCGGGAATACACGGTTGAGGCCGGAAGTATTCCTTATGTGGGAAAAGGGGAGGGATTGTTTTATACACACCTGTAATTATTTTTTAATTGTTTGCCATATAAAAATAAGAGCTGTTTTAGTTGTAATCTACACATTGCACCTGAGGAAGACCCTCTATATTGGGTCGAAACGTGTTGTGCTTTTTATTGTTTTCTATTTTGTATCAATAAATAATACTCATTATACTTATATCTGGCTACCTGGTTCCTGATCTTCCTGACCGAGGACTGCAAACACCTCCTGGGGGGACCTAGCTCAGACATATGCACATCTAATTGATGCATTCTGCCGGCATAGTTTAGAGCAAACTCATAAATGCTCTAAAAATTGTGAGTTTTTCCAAGCTTCTCAATTTGACATTTTATGTTTAAACATATTACCTTATGTTGGTGTTCTACATTTACAGAGCCTAGGGACGTTCTACGAAACCTGTGGAGCTATATTCAACTTGCGCAATCACCTTTTTTCGTCGTTATGTTTCTATATATATTATTTGTGTGTCTTTCTGTTTATATCTGTCTGTGTGAATCTAATATTATCTGTGTGTCTGTCTGCTTATATCTATTATCTGTGTATCTGTCTGTGTGAATCTAATATTATCTGTGTGTCTGTCTGCTTATATCTATTATCTGTGTATCTGTCTGTGTGAATCTAATATTATCTGTGTGTCTGTCTGCTTATATCTATTATCTGTGTATCTGTCTGTGTGAATCTAATATTATCTGTGTGTCTGTCTGCTTATATCTATTATCTGTGTATCTGTCTGTGTGAATCTAATATTATCTGTGTGTCTGTCTGTGTGTATATAATATCTGTATCTATTATTATATGTGTGTCTGTCTGTATCTATTATTTATCCATTATTATATGTGTGTCTGTCTGTGTGTATATAATATCTGTATCTATTATTATATGTGTGTCTGCCTGTATCTATTATTTATCCACTATTATATGTTTGTCTGTCTGTGTGTATATATCTGTATCTATTATTATATGTGTGTCTGTCTGTATCTATTATTTATCCATTATTATCTGTGTGTCTGTCTGTGTGTATATAATATTATCGGTCTGAAATACATTATTATCTGTGTGTATCTATTATGATCTGTGTGTCTGTCTGTGAATATCTAATGTTATCTGTGTGTCTGTCTGTGAATATCTAATATTATCTTTGTGTCTGTCTGTATCTCATATTACCTATGGGTCTGTCTGTACCTAATATTATATGTGTGTGTATATAATATCTGTATCTATTATTAGCTGTCTGTATCTATTATTATCTCTGTGTGTGTTTGTCTGTCTGTATCTATTATTACCTGTGTGTCTGTCTATCTATTAATATCTGTGTATCTGCCTGTGTATATCTGTTATTATCTTTGTGTCTGTGTATATCTATTATTATCTATGTGTCTGTCTGTTTCTATCTAATATTACATAGTTACATAGTTACATAGTTACATAGTTACATAGTTACATAGTTACATAGTTACATAGCTGAAAAGAGACTTGTGTCCATCAAGTTCAGCCTTCCTCACATATGTTTTTGCTGTTGCTCCAAAAGAAGGGAAAAAACCCAGTCTGAAGCGCTTACAATTTTGCCACAAACTAGGAAAAAATTCCTTCTTGACCCCAAAATAGCAGTCAGATGTCTCCTTGGATCAAGCAGCTATTACCCCACTAATTAGAAATGATATCCCTGTATGTTATGTTTTTGTAAGTATTTATACAATTGCAGTTTAAACATCTGTATAGACTCTGACAAAACCACCTCTTCAGGCAGAGAATTCCATATCCTTATTGCTCTTACTGTATAAAAACCTTTTCTTTGCCTTAGATGAAATCTCCTTTCTTCCAGCCTAAATGTGTGACCTCGTGTCCTATGTATAGCCCTGTTTATGAATAGATTTCCAGATAATGGGTTGTACTGGCCCTGAATATATTTGTATAATGTTATCATATCCCCTCTCAGGCACCGTTTTTCAAAACTAAACAGATTTAATTTTTGAAATCTTTCTTCATAACTAAAATGCTCCATTCCTTTTATCAATTTTGTAGATCATCTCTGGACTTTTTCTAGCGCCATGATATCCTTATTTAGAACAGGCGCCCAAAATTGCACAGCATATTCAAGGTGTGGTCTTACCAGCGATTTATAAAGAGGCAAAATTATATTTTCATCCCAAGAATTTATGTCCCTATTTAAACATGACAAAACCTTACTGGCCTTAGCAACTGCAGATTGACATTGCATATTGCGGCCTAATTTGTTGTCTATAACAATTCCCAAATCCTTCTCGTGTGTGGTTATCCCTAATTTTATCACATGACAGGAGGCTTCCTATTTTGCATTTCTCTCTTTACTAAACTCCACAGCAGTAAAGAAAGTGAAACATTTAACCAATGAAAAATGCAATAGGGAGTAGGAAGTTCCCAACAATTAGGCTCCTCCTCCTCTTTCTTTACTGCTCCATCGCAGACAGGTCAGAGGTTTTGGCTCCCCTTTTATATGTCTATATATATATTGAATTTATTGATTTTATTGTATATTACTATTATTTGTTGGGGATTATTTTAAAGCTTGTAGTCATCTCTACATATTGAAAAACGTTCACACACTTATTTGCTTAATTCTGGTAAAAAAATTTACTCTAAGAGTTTATCTTTATTCTTTTCCCCACTATTCTGGTGTTATTTAACATTGTAAGACAATTATTTGTATTTCTTTATTTAGTAGTCTGGGGGGACTTCCCCTTGCCAACCACCCTGCTCGTTTTTTCACTTGTTTTACCTCTTCATGAGGTAATCTCATTCTCTGCACAGCTCCCGCCCAGCCCCCTTTTTGTCCCGCCCGTGGGAGGACCCGGCCGCATAGCCTCCTTCCCGCCCGCGGGAGGACTCTGCCACATAGCCTCCTTCCCGCCCGCGGGAGGACTCTGCCGCATAGCCTCCTTCCCGCCCGCGGGAGGACTCGGCCGCACGACGGGTTTCCTCATCCGTCGGTCACCTTATCCCCTATCCCGGTCATTCAGCCGCCTAGTCGGCTCTGTCATTGCGCCTCTCTCTGCAGAGCGCGGCTCCCACCCCCGCCGGCATTCTTGCGGCGGCCATTTGCAATCTCGCGCCTCGCGAGATTACGGCCGCCATTTTGAGTATCCACTCAGTTCGGCGAGCCTGCGACCAGAGACAGTCCTGTTCACCTGTGGAGGTCAGTCTGTTTGATAAAAACAAATAAAACTGCTGTATCTAGGCACTTAAGGGAACATAACCCTGTGCCTGTTAAGGGTGCTGCCCTATTTTGTGCTGCTTGTGGAGGTTGCTTTGCGGCCACCTCTGTGATCCTGGGTGAGACCCAGAAATACTAAAGCCCAATAGTGTGGTGTCATTAATATTCTAAATATTATTACTGTTATTTTTTCAATTACTGCTTTGGTACAATTACCCTTTGCCTGACTAGGCAGCTTAGATCCTGCTGGGATCTTAATCACACCTTATAACCAGACTCTGCTGGAGTCCACAGTACCATCACCACCACACACCCTGCTGGGGTTTTTACTCTATACTTGGAGTACACATATATATATTACACACTACGGTACCCTGTTAGGGCCGACATAGTGTTATTCATATAGACAAATATACAGCTGAACTGACCTCTAATTTTTTCTAAAAAAAAAAAATTTCTGATATTCCCTGTGCCAGTAAATTATTAAATCTCAATATGTAAACTGCTCAAAATACGGCAGACCTACAAACAATGATTAATGAGGCGGTAGCAGCCTCCATGGAGAAAGCTCTCTCCATAATGATGGCCTCTAATGCCGATAAGAGGAAACCATCAAAAACCCACCGACCCCGACACGATTCTGATTCTGAGGATTCGGAACCACATACGAGCCAAGAACCCTCAACCGGCAAACACCACTGGAAGGGGGAAAAGGGCCGACAGAGCCCGGCCAAGGGTAAGACCCCTGCAAAAAAGCTTAAGCCCTTAAAGGACACTACCTCGCCCCCGCCACCTGATTACTCCTCGGATGAGGAGGATGCAAACAAAAAATCCTTGGCAATTATAGATGAATGGCAGGCGGAGGGGTCAGACTCCTACGAGGACCCATGGGGCTCCGAGTCCAAATCCCAACATAAACTCGTAACACACACGTTACTGGGAGACTCCCAACTCCAGGACACCCTGGATAACCCGCAGGAAGACGAAGACGCCATTTTTGACCGATCAGGTCAGAAGCTGTTTGATCCGAGGAACCTAAGACACCCTCGTTCAGGGGACTGGACACCCCCAGATCACCTTGCAAAGTTCATGCACCTTTGGCTGAGAAAATCCATGGACAAGACGGTCCGCAACCGACTACGGTCCGAATGTCCAAAACCTTCTCTACCCGACCACGTGGCAGAGACACCAGAATTTGACCAGGTGATGACCACCTTCATGTCCCGAGGTGGCCGGGACCCACGCAAAGGCGTGGAGAAGGGCTTCAGAGCAGTCCAAGACAAACTGCTAGACTCAGTAGGACCGCTTTCCAGGATTATGTACCTGGCGGACGATGCCCTCACAAAGGCAGACCAGTTTGACGCAACCATGGTTCGCGAATGGGCTCATGATGTTCGGGAGTGGGCACAAAGATGCTTTTGCTTTGTGGTTAACACGAATACAGCCCTCTCCTCCGAGCGGTGCAAGGCAGCACTACTCCGTATCGACGGAAAGTTGGTGGAATTGGGCACCAAGGAGTTAGGTCCTCTGGCACAGGGCAAACTGTTTGGCGATCCTTTCCTCAAGGACTTGAACAAACACGTAAATATCTTTACTTCCCTGAACAAGGCTCAGTCCTCCATGAGGAGAGTATTTAGACATAACCCCACCAGGGGTGTTTTTGGACGGGCTGGCCGCCAAAGGGGCCGTGCTGCCAGCCGATTCTGGCCTTCAGGCCCCCGTAACTCAAGACCTCACTCTTTCTACCCGGTGGTGGGATACAGACAACAATCCTCATATACCCGAGGAGCGGATAGAGGCCGTGGACCACGTACACGAGGCAGAGCACGTTTCTCCACAGGTAAGCAATCACCTAACTCATTACCTTACTCTCCGTCCAGCAGGTCGCATATCTTTGTTCTTTCAGGAATGACAGACAATCTCCACAGACGCGTGGATCCTACAAACGGTTCAAGGGTACATCATCGACTTCACGTCGCACCCACGACAAACAGTCACACCGCACCCGATCAAATGCTCGACAGAAGATACCAAACTCATACACAACGAGTTACTGGAACTTCGATCGAAAGGCGCAATAGAACCGACCTCCGGACCTCGCGGTTTTTTCAGCAACATATTCCTGGTAAAGAAGAAATCAGGGGAGTTTCGACCCGTCATAAACTTGAAAAGACTCAACGAATACGTCACGTACAGACACTTCAAGATGGAAGGCATACATCTCCTGAGAGACCTACTACAGGACAAAGATTGGTTCACGAGACTGGACCTAAAAGACGCATACCTCTCAGTACCCGTCCACCGTTCCTGTCGAGAATTCCTACGATTCCACTGGCAAGATCGCCCCTGGCAATTCACATGCCTCCCATTCGGCCTCAGCTCGGCTCCATGGTGCTTCACCAAATTACTGAAGCTGGTAGTCGCTCATCTTCGCGCACAAGGAATTCGTTGCATTATATACCTGGACGACCTCCTACTGTTCTGTTCCGACAAGTCCAGACTGACGCAACACACAAACTATACCACAAACCTGCTATCATCCCTGGGTTTCGTTGTGAACTTCCGCAAGTCAGCCATGTCACCATCCCAAATGGTACAATTTCTAGGATTCGAGATAGACTCCACCACGAGCACCCTACGGCTACCTGTCTCAAAGATCTTGACTATTCGCAAAGAACTGCGCAAGACCATTCGCGCCCACACCATTCCACTCCGCACCCTCGCTCGAATAGTGGGGCTACTCTCAGCTTCCATACAGGCCATCTTTCCGGGACCACTCCACTACAGGGCAATGCAACGCCTCAAAGCATCCTTCCTCAGACACAACCCATCCTACGACCAACCAATCCCGGTCACGGAGGAGGTCAGGGACGAACTCAGATGGTGGCTGGACAGCATGGAAGCATGGAACGGTCGGGCCATCTTCGGGAGCACGCCCAACTTAGTCCTGGAATCGGACGCCAGCCTCTGGGGATGGGGCGCCACAAGCGCAGGCACATCAACAGGCGGGACCTGGACTTCCCAGGACCTAAACCTACACATAAACTGCCTAGAACTCCTGGCAGAGACTGCCCTTATCAAAGTCACTAACGACCTAATCGCAGCTAAATCCAAAGGCCACTACTCCATACTAATTCTTCTTGACCTCTCAGCGGCCTTTGACACCGTTGATCATGCTCTCCTTCTTCAAACTCTTCAATCGCTTGGTCTCTGTGACTCTGTCCTCTCATGGTTTTCCTCTTATCTCTCCCAACGCTCATTCAGTGTCTCCTTTTCTAATGATACCTCCTCCCCTCGCCCTGTCTCGGTTGGAGTCCCCCAAGGCTCCGTCCTTGGTCCCCTTCTATTTTCTCTTTATACTGCCTCTCTTGGCAAACTTATTACCTCTTTTGGATTCCACTACCACCTGTACGCTGATGACACCCAGCTATATCTCTCCTCCCCGGACCTCTCCCCTGCCATCCTGCAACGTGTCACTGCTTGCCTTTCTTCCATCTCTGACTGGATGTCCTCCCGCTTTCTGAAACTCAATCTCTCAAAAACTGAGCTCCTTGTCTTTCCTCCTCCTAATACTGATCCTCCTCTTTCGCTCTCCCTTCAAGTTTGTGGTACCAACATCAGTCCATCTTTGCAAGCGCGCTGTCTTGGCGTCATACTTGACTCTGGTCTCACCTTTGAGCCTCACATCCAGCATGTTGCCAAATCCTGTAGATTCCATCTTAAAAACATAGCCCGCATCCGCCCCTTTCTTGCACCAGATACTACCAAGGAGCTTGTCCATGCTCTGGTAATTTCCCGCATGGATTACTGTAACCCTCTCCTGATTGGTCTTCCCAAAAGCCGTACTGCACCCCTACAGTCCGTAATGAACGCTGCTGCTAGACTGATTTTCCTCTCTAGTCGTTTCTCTCACACCTCACCCCTCTGCCAGTCCTTACATTGGCTTCCTGTATGCTATAGGAGTCAATTCAAGGTACTAACTCACACCTATAAAGCACTGAACAACTCTAGCCCCTCTTATATCTCCTCACAGATCCATAGGTATGTCCCTTCTCGGTCTCTCCGCTCTGCCCGTGACCACCTCCTGTCCGTTGTCCGCACTCGTACGGCCAACTCGCGCTTGCAGGACTTCTCGCGGGCGGCTCCCTTCCTATGGAATAGCCTGCCTACCGCCATCAGACTCTCCCCTAGTCTTGCATCTTTTAAGAAGTGCCTTAAAACCCATCTCTTTAGGAAAGCATATGGCCTCCAAGACTAACCTTTACCTCACATACCTGTCTCTTGCCCTCTCCTAAAGGGCAGTCCACCTTATTTGATTGCAAATTCCTGTCCTAATGTGTTTTACACCCACCTCCTATAGAATGTAAGCTCAATCGAGCAGGGTCCTCTTCAACCTATTGTTCCTGTAAGTTTATTTGTAATTGTCCTATTTATAGTTAAATCCCTTCTCATAATATTGTAAAGCGCTACGGAATCTGTTGGCGCTATATAAATTGCTGTAATAATAAAAATAATAATAATTTGCCATCCGCAGCTTAGCAAAAGAAAAGACGGACTGCTGCATTCTTCTAAGGATGGACAACATCTCCGCAGTCCGCGACATCAACCGCCTGGGCGGAGCCCGATCCCGGATCCTCTCGGAAATAACGAAGGAGATCTTCGATTTCTGCCTACCCCGCAACATCTCCCTCAAAGCGGAATACCTTCCGGGGGAATCGAACCTCACAGCGGACTGGTTTTCACGCCACTGGAGGGATGCCAGCGACACAGATCTTCCAGGGTCTAGCGGCACACCGGGGTCCATTTCACCTAAATCTGTTTGCGTCTCGCAACAACAGACAAACACAAACATATTTCAGTTGGCTCCCAGACCCGGAGAGCAAAGCAACGGATGCATTCCTACAACCATGGCCGATCACGGGAGCATATGCCTTCCCCCCCTTCGCCATGATAGCACAGACCATTCACTACCTGAGATAGCAGCGGGTATCCCTGCTACTCATCACACCTCTATGGACAGGACAACCTTGGTTTCCGGACCTCCTAGCCCTATCTTACAAGGACCCTCTCCTACTACCCTCACACCAATATACTCTCACAGATCCGAAAGGGAGCCCTCATCCACTCGTCCTGGCCAACCGACTCACCCTAGTGGCTTGGACTCTTTCCGGGGTGCCTGGCAAGTCGGCGAACTACCGCAGGCTGCTAAGGACCTCCTATGGGACTCATGGGCTCCAGGAACTAGAAGATCCTATCTACACGCGTGGAATTCCTGGTCCAATTGGTGCTTGGAACGGAACAACGATCCATTTACAGCCTCTATTCCTACCATCCTAATCTTTCTAACACACTTATTCACCTCAGGACGATCATACAGGTCTATTAACGTAGTCCGCTCAGCCATTTCAGCGGCCCATGTTCCCACACTGGGAATCCCAGTGGGAAAAGACCCACTGATATGCAGACTTTTAAGAGGCATTCGACTACGACGACCCCCGGAACCAAAATATTCACGACTCTGGGATGTCGAGGTAGTCCTCCGCTTCCTGAGGGAATGGCCGACCAACGACAATCTCTCCCTCCGGCAACTCTCGGCGAAACTAACAGTTCTACTTTGTCTAGTTTCATTCCGCAGGGTATCGGACGTCCGAGCGTTCGACATAGACGCGTTCTCGGTCTCCCCGGAAGGAGTCACATTCCAGATATCGCGTCGCACGAACTCTGACTCTGCGACGGTTTTTTACCCTTTCTTCAATTCCGATCCACAACTCTGCATCGTGGCCACACTACGGCGATATGTGGAGGTTACGCATCCGATACGGACTCCACCTTCGGGGCAACTCCTCGTGTCATACGTTCGACCACACGTCCCCATCACTACTACTACCCTAGCCAGATGGGTTCGGTGGATTCTTTCTTTAGCAGGCATAGACGCTTCCTTCGGGGCTCATTCAGTACGTGGAGCGGCGGCTTCCTCAGCTTTCACAGCGGGTGCCTCACTAGCAGATATCTTACGTTCCGCGGACTGGTCTAGAGAATCCACATTTCGCACTTTCTATTTCCGCCCGAACTCCGACGCGGCCTTAACACTATTACAGCGTTAAAAAATGCAAAATAGGAAGCCTCCTGTCATGTGATAAAATTGAAGATTATGCTAGCGTCAGTGTACTTATAATCTTAATTTTAATAATGACAGGAGGCGAGTATTTTCCCACCTTTTCCCACCCTAGGGAAGATGGGAACATTCGAATTCTGATACCACCTGTCTCTTTTCTCATTTATATCACTACATCTGTTATAGCGGGGTTTGTTCATCTGCTAACACATTTAGACAGGGGTTAATATATATCTGTATGTACTCCTATTTGTTTAATAAAGGTTGGTTATACCCTTATCATAAAAATATCGTTAAAGGCTTAAGGTCACTGTAACAAACAGTTCAAAGATCCCATTCTAACCCATTTCACACTCTCATTTCAGTCTAATTCTGTGCCATCCTGGAGTTTCTTCAGTAAAATACCCGGACTTCTTCTTACTCCATGAAGATCAGATGTTCACCCGTTGGTGCCGATTACAGTCTTCATCATCCCACTACGAACGTTCACCTGTTGTATTTGCTCGGATGTTATGTATTGAACTTTATTTTACTATTACGATGTCGCTTCTGAAAGAGGGGGAGGAGCCTAATTGTTGGGAACTTCCTACTCCCTATTGCATTTTTCATTGGTTAAATGTTTCACTTTCTTTACTGCTGTGGAGTTTAGTAAAGAGAGAAATGCAAAATACTCGCCTCCTGTCATTATTAAAATTAAGATAATAAGTACACTGACGCTAGCATAATTTTCTATTCACTACCATTTAGTGTGTAAGTTGCTTGTGCATTCTTAACCCCGAAGTGCATAACTTTGCATTTCTCTACGTTAAATTTAATTTGCCATTTTAGTGCCTAGTCCCCCAATCTATCCAAATCCCTCTGCAGCAAATCAATATCCTGCTCACATTTTATTACTTTACAAAGTTTTGTGTCATCTGCAGACACTGATACATGGCTTTTAATGCCTATTTCAAGATCATTTATAAATATGTTAAATAGAAGTGGTCCCAAAACAGAACCCTGAGGGACACCACTTACCACTTTTGTCCAGCCTGAAAATTTACCATTAATTACAACTCGTTGTACTCTATCCTTAAGCCAATGTTCTACCCAAGAACAAGAATATTCATCTAAACCAATTTCTTTTAGTTTGAAGACTAACCTATTGTGAGGAACCGTATCAAATGCCTTGGCAAAATCCAAGTAGATCACATCCACGGCAACACCCTGATCTATACTTCTACTTACTTCTTCGTAGAATGCAATTAGGTTAGTTTGACATGACCTAGGTTTCATAAAACCATGCTGATTATTGCTAATAACAAAGTTCTTCCCAATAAATTCCTGAATATTATCCCTTAATAGCCCTTTAATATTTCCCCAGTTACAGAAGTTAAGCTCACAGGTCTATAATTTCCAGGCAAGGATTTGGAACCCTTTTTAAAGATAGGAACAACATCTGCCTTCCTCCAATCCTCCGGTACAACACCTGAAACAAAAGAATCTTGAAAAATTAAATACAGAGGTTCACTTATTTCCCCACTTAGCTCCCTAAGTACTCATGGGTGAATACCGTCAGGCCCAGGAGCTTTATTTACATAAATTTTATTTAATAGCTGTAGCACCTTGTCTCGAGTTATCCAATCACAAGTTATCTGCAAGTTTTTTGCAGCAATCATTTGCATATCTCTTGCCATAGGATCCTCATTAATATATACTGAAGAAAAATAGTTATTTATAATGTCTGCTTTTTCTTGGTCTTCATTAGCTAATAAACCCAACTCTGTTTCTAGTGTACCTACACTTTCATTTTTTGTTTTTTTAGAATTTATATTATCTTTGTGTCTGTGGATATATTATTATTTGTGTGTATTTCTGTTTATAGCTAATATTATCTGTCTGTCTGTGTGTGTCTAATTTTAAACAGTGTGTCTGTCTATGTATACCTATTATTATCTGTGTGTATCTATTATTATCGGTGTGTCTGTCTGTGTTTATCTATTATTATCTCTGTGTGTGTGTTTGTGCGTCTATCTGTGTTTATTATTATCTGTGTGTATATATTATCTTTGTGTCTGTGTACATCTATTATTATCTGGTGTGTTTCTGAATAGTCTGTCTGTGTGTCTCTAATATTATGTGCGTCTGTCTGTATCTATTATCTGTGTATCTGTATGTGTATATCTGTGTGTCTGTCTGTTTATATCTAATATTATCTGTCTGTGTGTATCTATTATTATCTGTGAGTCTGTTTGTGTATATCTATTATTATATGTGTGTCTGTATTATCTGTGTGTGTGTGCCTGTGTTTATCTATTATTATCTGTGTGTCTGTCTGTGTGTATATGATATATCTCTGTCTGTCTGTATATCTATTATTATCTGTGTGTCTGTCTTTATCTATTATTATTAAAGGAAGTTTTTAGTGTTTTTGCCAATGATATACGGCAGGTTGCTTCCACACTGTCATTCTCTGAAGTTCTGCCTGTGCATAACACTCAGAACGACAGGCGGATGCGTATTAGGGACTTTAACTTGTGGCTTGGTGAATGGTGTCGGGAGCAAGGATTTGGCTTTATTTCTCATGGTAGCTCTGTTTGGAATGGAAATAAACCGTACAAAAAAGATGGTTTGCATCTTTCTCAAAAGGGAACAAATGTTCTCAGTGAGCAGTTCAGAGGTTTTGCTAGGATGTATATGTAAACTAGGAGAGGGGGGGGGCAAAAGGGTGATAGAACATCAATCCAATTGTCCCCCAAAACAAGGACAGAAGGTGCCTGTAGCAAGTGTGTAAATAATGATAAGCTTAGAGTCATGTCTACAAATGCTCGCAGTTTAGGGAATACGATCCATGAACTTGTGACAATAATGGCAACTGATAGTGTAGATTTAGTCGCTGTTACTGAGACATGGTATAATGAGAAAAATGACTGGGACATAGCAATACCAGGGTACTCTTTATATAGAAAAGACAGGGAAGGCAGGAACAAGGGAGGGGTGGCCCTGTATGTGAAGGATAGCATAAAATCTAGCCTAATAAAAGTTAGTGAGGCGAACATAGAGTCTGTTTGGGTTACGTTAGAATTTAGTAATCACACAGTAACTCGTGTAGATCTGATTTATAGGCCCCCAGGAAAAATAGAAGAGTTAGATAATCTACAAGTTGAGGAAATAGCTAAAATGACAATAAAGGGGGAAGTTATCATCATGGGTGACTTTAATCTTCCTGATGTGAATTGGAAAACAAAAATAGCTGCTTGTGCCAGGAGCACACATATTCTAAACTCCCTACTGGAATGGTCTCTAAAACAAGTCGTAAGGAGGCCATACTAGATTTAGTGTTAACAAATGGAGATTTGGTATCAGATATTACTGTAGGAGAAAGTTTAGGATCCAGTGATCATCAGTCAGTGTGGTTTAATATAAGAACATTGACTGAGTCACACCACACAAAAACAAAAGTTTTAGACTTTAGAAAAACAGACTTTTCTAAAATTAGAATATGTGTAAAGGAGTCATTATCAGACTGGAGCAATTTAAATGGAGTCCAAAAGAAATGGGATTATTTAAAAGTTGCACTACTGAAGGCAACAGAAAATTGCATTAGGCTTGTCAGTAAAAGCAAAAAATTCAAGAAACCACTGTGGTACTCCGCAGATGTGGCCAAAATAGTAAAAAACAAAAAGTTAGCATTTAGTAATTGTAAAAAAAACACCAGAGTGAGAAAGACAGAATGATCTATAAGATTAGGCAGAAAGAGACTAAGCAAGTTATAAGAGCTTCCAAATCACACACAGAAGAGAAAATAGCACAGTCAGTAAAAAAGGGGGACAAAACATTGTTTAAATACATAAATAAGGAAAGAAAAGTAAAACAAGGATTAGTTAGATCAAAAACAAAAGAAGGAAGGTATGTAGAAGAGGATAAAGGTCTAGCTGACTGCCTCAATGAATATTTTTGTTCAGTATTTACAGATGAAAATGAAGGAAAGGGACCTCAGTTAGGAAAAAGGATAAATGAGTCATTTATTACACGTGAGTTTACAGAGGAAGAGGTTCTATTTCAACTGTCAAAAGTAAAGACAAATAAGTCAATGGGACCTGATGGAATACACTCAAAGTTATTAAAAGAGCTTAGTGGTGTACTAGCAAAACCATTAACAGATTTATTTAACCAATCATTGTTAACACGAGTAGTCCCAGAAGATTGGAAGTTAGCAAATATTGTGCCCATTCACAAGTAAAGTAGTAGGGAGGAGTCGGGCAACTATAAGCCAGTAAGCCTTACTTCAGTAGTGGTGAAAGTAATGGAAACCATGTTAAAGGATAGGATTGTTGAGTGATTACACTCAGGGGAGTATTGTGATATAGCAATCCCCAGAGTGAAGGTAGTTCTCCAATCCCCTAAACATGAGCCAAGACTTCATGAAGGGATAAAAGAATCTCAATTTTAATGGGAGCCACACTGGCCTTTTAGGCAAGTCCCCAAGCAAGGTGTACACCCACATGGACCTTGTTGGGGATAGGGACACAAACTTACAAACCAATAATAACACATTTACAATGTAAGGCACTCCCACACATAGCACACAATCCCTCCCCTCTGCTTGGGAGATAATTGGATCGGTAACTGTACTCATTTTAATCCAATTAGCTCCAAGCACAGAAAAAAGATAATTTATAAAACACCCCAAAATACCCTAAAATACATAAAACCCCACAAATGTTACATACACACACAACATATCCAAAAAACCCCAGTTCAGTTCATGGGTTCAGGAATTTCCTGGAAGTCTTATTTTTGACCGACCGTGCACATGGTCCTATGCCCAAAACGGTTCCAGAGAATTAATGCTAACAGTTGGTCTCTCTGTCTGGAGTACAAAAGTACATACTTCACATGAACATAGCCTTTTAAAGTATTTTAGCCAGGTCTATTGCAGGGGCCATAGTCACAGGGTAGGAGGCTAGCCAACATGCTCCTCCAGGAACCAGTGACAAGGCTACTTTCGTCACATGGCCCATTGTGAAAGATTTTTTATATATGGCCAACATAGCTGGGTGGAAAACTTGGTCACCTATGGCCGATACATAGACGATATTTTTTTCATATGGGAAGGAAAAGATCCATCACCTGAATAATAACACATGAGGTATCAAGTTGATGAGTAATTGGAGCCCAAAAGAAGTAATATTCTTAGATTTACATATTTATATTGAAGAAGGCCTTATCAAAACTCAAAATCATTTTAAGACTGTGGATGCAAACAGCTTTATAGAAAGGGAGAGTTGCCACTTTTCACCATGGCTAGAAAATGCCCCTAGAGGGCAATTCTTGAAAGTCAGATGGAATTGTACGGATATTGATAGGTTTGAAACCCAATCCATTAAAATCAAACAAGATTTTATAGAAAAAGGTTATGAGGAACCAAAACTTGAGAAATCTAGGATGGAAGTAAAAGGAACTGAATGAAAACAGCTCCTAAAATATAAAGATAAGAAGAAAAATGAAATGAATGGAGTACCATTCGTGTGCAAATACAGTACGGATAATTACAAAATTAGAAAAATTGTTACTAAATACTGGCCCATTCTATTACAAGATCTTACCTTCAAAACCTTCCTACCAGATAAACCTAACTTCATTCACAGAGGAGTAAATAATCTTTGGACCTCCTTTACTTCAAGTTTCATAAAAGAAAAGAAAAATACTAATACTTTTTTAACTAAAGAATATGGGTGTTATGGCTGTGGCCAATGCCTAGCTTGTAAAAGAATGGAAAATAAAAAAAAGAATGTAACGGATCACCTGGCACCCCGACTGGGTACCTCCGTTGATGGATGCTCCTAGTGCTTCCCGAGGGCTCCAAGCACTCCACTTGACACCATAAGCACTGCAGACCCCACAAACCGCCGCAGCTTGGTTGGGGTCTCACCGTCTCCCACCCACCCTGGACCTACGACATGGCTCTAGGTTCCAGTGGGTGAACCTCTCTTTCCCCAGAGAGCGAAGCAGGAACAGGAACAAGCTCTTAAAAAAGCTTAGTGATTATTCAAGGGAGTATGAAGAGCATAGCAATCCCTTGTAGCAGATTCCCCCAATAAGAGACAGGACACTAGATTGAGGGTGAAGTAGAACTGGTTTAATGAGCACACATGATTTTCTTATATACACATTTTCCAACAACGTTACCACCCACGTGGACCTTGTGGTACACAGGACCCAAAGTTACAACAGCCAATCAACACAGCCCCCTACAGTCAGACACTCCCAGCTAAGGCACACAAACCCTCCCCTCTGCCTGTAATATAATTACTGAACACAATGAGCTAACTTAATTACCACAGGCAAAATATGTACAGTTTTTACCCAAAACACAGAAACACCCCAAAACAACAACATATCCCCATAAATCGCACATCCATGGATAGCTCTGATCTGGGTGAACAACATATCCAAAAATCACCCAGATCAGAGCAGGGGTTCAAAAGTTTTATGGAAGTCACATTTGACCGACCACAAGCATGGCTTTCATGCCCAAAACAGTTCCACAGATTTAGGCTGTGCAGCCGGTCTATCTTCTCCTCTATCCTGGAGATAATTGGCTTAAGTGGCTGTGGTAACTTAATTATCTCCAGGTACAGGAAATATCTCTAAGTCAAAAACTGTTAGAAAAACCACATAAAAATACTCTCTGAAACTGCTATGTTTATAAAAAAAATGGGTTAACCCTAGCTGGACCTGGCACCCAGACCACTTCATTAAGCTGAAGTGGTCTGGGTGCCTAGAGTGGTCCTTTTAAGGACACATGACGTGTGTGACATGTCATGATTCCCTTTTATTCCAGAAGTTTGGTTCTTAAGGGGTTAAACCAAAAAACTTTTTTCACTGTTATAGATTGAATAGCAGTTAGTTATCTTCAAGCGGGTGTCAGGCCTACAGCGTGTACTCTGCCAGCGCACATTGCCACTCATATCTGGTGTCACAATAGCGTGCATTTAAAACCCAAAACATTTTTTAAACTGTTATAGATTGAATAGCAGTTAGTTGTCTTCAAGCGGGTGTGTCAGACCTACAGCGTGTACTCTGCCAACCTCTGCCACTGCACAGTGCTACTCATATCTAGTCTCACAGTAGCTTGCACGCATAGTACCACTAATCCAAAAAAAAATGACAGGCAGAGGCAGGCCACCCCGCAGGGGCCATCGTGGTTGTGGTGCTGTGATTCCCTTTTGCCCTAGAATAATGCCCAGTTTTCAGAGGCCACGTACCCTGAACTTGAAAAGTTCTGAGGACATAGTTGACTGGCTAACACAGGACACCCAATCTTCTACAGCTTCCGCTCGGAAACTTGACGCACCATCCTCCTCCAGCTTAGCTTCGGGCACCTCTCAAGATACCACTCACCCGCATGCCGCCACCACCAACACTAGCACCACAGACGCTTCACTTTATCTGTCAGAGGAGTTATTTACACATCCGTTTGAAGAAATAAGTGATGCGCAACCATTATTGCTAGAGGATGTAGATAACAGGGATATGTCTCAGTCAGGCAGCATTACACACATGGACGTACGGTGTGATGATGATGATGTTGTACCCGCTGCTGCTTCCTTTTCTGAGTTGTTAGATACAAGTGAAGCAGTTGATGATGACGATGCGTCCATGGATGTCACGTGGGTGCCCGCTCGGCAAGAAGAAGAACAGGGCGAAAGTTCAGATGGGGAGACAGAGAGGAGGAGGAGACGAGTTGGAAGCAGGGGGAGGTCGTCGCAAGGAGCTAGTGGCACAGTCAGACAGCATGCATCGGCACCCGGGGTCAGCCCGACAGCACGCCAATCAACGCATGCTGTGTCCACCACCAGAATGCCGTCATTGCAGAGCTCAGCAGTGTAGAATTTCTTTTGTGTGTCTGCCTCTGAAAACAACGATGCCATTTGCAACCTGTGCCAAAAGAAACTGAGTCGTGGGAAGTCCAACACCCACCTAGGTACAACTGCTTTGCGTAGGCATATGATCGCACATCACAAACGCCTATGGGATCAACACATGAGTACAAGCAGCACACAAACTCAAAGCCGCCATCCTCCTCCTGGTCCAGCATCTTCAGCCACGTCAACCACTGCTGTCCTCCTTGCCCCCTCTCAACCATCCGCCACTCCGTCTCTCGCCTTGAGCAGTTACTGCTCATCTGCCCACAGTCAGGTGTCTGTCAAAGACATGTTTGAGCGTCAGAAGCCAATGTCAGAAAGTCACCCCCTTGCCCAGCGTCTGACAGCTGGCTTGTCTGAACTATTAGCCCGCCAGCTTTTACCATACAAGCTGGTGGAGTCTGAGGCGTTCAAAAAATGTGTGGCTATTGGGACACCACAGTGGAAGGTACCCGGACGAAATTTCTTTTCACAAAAGGCAATTCCCAACCTGTACTTGATTGTGCAAAAGGAAGTAATGGCATGTCTGGCACACAGTGTTGGGGCAAGGGTCCATCTGACCACTGATACCTGGTCTGCAAAGCATGGTCAGGGCAGGTATATCACCTACACTGCGCATTGGGTAAACCTGCTGACGGCTGCCAAGCATGGAATGCGTGGCTCTGCAGAGGAGTTGGTGACACCGCCACGACTTGCAGGCAGGCCTGTTGCCACCTCCTCTACTCCTCCTACTCCATTCTCTTCCATAACCTCCTCAGCTGAGTCCTCTTCTGCTGCTGCGTCTTGCTCCACATCAACGGCACCCCCCCAGCTCCCCAGGTACTATTCCACATCCCGGATACGGCAGTGTCATGCCGACTTGGGTTTGACTTGCTTGAAAGCAGAGAGTCACACTGGACAAGCACTCCTGTCCGCCCTGAACGCACAGGTGGAAAAGTGGCTGACTCCACAGCAACTGGATATTGGCAAAGTGGTTTGTGAACACGGAACAAATTTGTTGGCGGCATTGAAGTTGGGCAAGTTGACACATGTGCCGTGCATGGCACATGTGTGTAATCTGATCGTACAACGCTTTGTGCATAAGTACACAGGCTTACAGGACGTCCTGAAGCAGGCCAGGAAGGTGTGTGGCCATTTCAGGCGTTCCTACATGGCCATGGCGCACTTTGCAGATATCCAGCGGCGAAACAACATGCCAGTGAGGCGCATGATTTGCGACAGCCCGACACGTTGGAATTCAACACTCCTAATGTTCGACTGCCTGCTCCAACAACAAAAAAGCCGTTAATGAATATTTGTATGACCGGGGTGCTAGGACAGCCTCTGGGGAGCTGGGATTTTTTTTGCCACGTTACTGGATGCTCACGCGCAATGCCTGTAGGCTCATGCGTCCTTTTGAGGAGGTGACAAACCTAGTCAGTCGCACCGAAGGCACCATCAGCGACATCATACCATTTGTTTTCTTCCTGGAGCGTGCCCTGTGAAGAGTGCTGGATCAGGCCGTAGATGAGCGTGAAGAGGAAGAGTTGTGGTCACCATCACCACCAGAAACAGCCTTATCAGCATCGCTTGCTGGACCTGCGGCAACGCTGGAAGAGGATTGTGAGGAAGAGGAGTCAGAGGAGGAATGTGGCTCTGAGGAGGAGGAGGAAGACCAACCACAACAGGCATCCCAGGGTGCTTGTTGTCACCTATCTGGTACCCGTGGTGTTGTACGTGGCTGGGGGGAAGAACATACCTTCATTGAGATCACTGAGGAGGAGGAACGGGAAATGAGTAGCTCGGCATCCAACCTTGTGCAAATGGGGTCTTTCATGCTGTTGTGCCTGTTGAGGGACCCTCGTATAAAAAGGCTGAAGGAGAACGACCTGTACTGGGTGTCCACGCTACTAGAAGCCCGGTAGAAGCAGAAAGTGGCTGAAATGTTACCAAATTACAACAAGTCGGAAAGGAAGCAGCATTTGCAAAATAAATTAAAAAGTATGCTTTACACAGCGTATAAGGGTGATGTCACAGCACAACGGGAATCTAACAGGGGAAGAGGTGAAAGTAATCCTCCTCCTCCCACGACCACGCCGGCAAGGACAGGACGCTTTAAAGACGTGTTGTTGATGGAGGACATGCGGAGCTTTTTAAGTCCTAAGCATCGCCACAGCCCTTCGGGATCCACCCTCAGAGAACGACTCGACCGACAGGTAGCAGACTACCTCGCCTTAACTGCAGATATCGACACTCTGAGGAGCGATGAACCCCTTGACTACTGGGTGTGCAGGCTTGACCTGTGGCCTGAGCTATCCCAATTTGCGATAGAACTTATGGCCTGCCCGCTTCAAGTGTCCTGTCAGAAAGGACCTTCAGTGCAGCAGGAGAAGTCGCCTAGGTCAAAAAAGTCTAGATTACCTCACCTTTATTAAGATGAATGAGGGATAGATCCTGAAGGGACTGACGGTGGGCGATACATTCGACTAAAAAAGGCCTGATGAGATGAGCTGCCTTGGGCTAAAAATGGTGACCCTATGTAGGAGGAACAGTCCCTATTCTGCTCTGTGTCAGTGTGTATCAGGGTCCTTGAGGACAGGTGTCAATCCATATCTGCCAAGTGACCCTATGTAGGGGGAACAGTCCCTATTCTGCTCTGTGTCAATGTGTATCAGGGTCTCTGAGGACAGGTGTCAATACATATCTGCCAAGTGACCCTATGTAGGGGGAACAGTCCCTATTCTGCTCTGTGTCAGTGTGTATCAGGGTCTCTGAGGACAGGTGTCAATCCATATCTGCCAAGTGACCATATGTAGGAGGAACCGTCCCTATTCTGCTCTGTGTCAGTGTGTATCAGGGTCTCTGAGGACAGGTGTCAATCCATATCTGCCAAGTGACCCTATGTAGGAGGAACAGTCCCTATTTTGCTCTGTGTCAGTGTGCATCAGGGTCTCTGAGGACAGGTGTCAATCCATATCTGCCAAGTGACCCTATGTAGGGGGAACAGTCCCTATTCTGCTCTGTGTCAGTGTGTATCAGGGTCCCTGAGGACAGGTGTCAATCCATATCTGCCAAGTGACCCTATGTAGGGGGAACGGTCCCTATTCTGCTCTGTGTCAGTGTGTATCAGGGTCTCTGAGGACAGGTGTCAATCCATATCTGCCAAGTGACCCTATGTAGGGGGAAGGGACCCTATTCTGCTCTGTGTCAGTGTGTATCAGGGTCTCTGAGGACAGGTGTCAATCCATATCTGCCAAGTGACCCTATGTAGGGGGAACGGTCCCTATTCTGCTCTGTGTCAGTGTGTATCAGGGTCCCTGAGGACAGGTGTCAATCCATATCTGCCAAGTGACCCTATGTAGGGGGAACAGTCCCTATTCTGCTCTGTGTCAGTGTGTATCAGGGTCCCTGAGGACCGGTGTCAATCCATATCTGCCAAGTGACCTTATGTAGGGGGAACGGTCCCTATTCTGCTCTGTGTCAGTGTGTATCAGGGTCTCTGAGGACAGGTGTCAATCCATATCTGCCAAGTGACCCTATGTAGGGGGAAGGGACCCTATTCTGCTCTGTGTCAGTGTGTATCAGGGTCTCTGAGGACAGGTGTCAATCCATATCTGCAAAGTGACCCTATGTAGGGGGAACGGTCCCTATTCTGCTCTGTGTCAGTGTGTATCAGGGTCCCTGAGGACAGGTGTCAATCCATATCTGCCAAGTGACCCTATGTAGGGGGAACAGTCCCTATTCTGCTCTGTGTCAGTGTGTATCAGGGTCCCTGAGGACCGGTGTCAATCCATATCTGCCAAGTGACCTTATGTAGGGGGAACGGTCCCTATTCTGCTCTGTGTCAGTGTGTATCAGGGTCCCTGAGGACAGGTGTCAATCCATATCTGCCAAGTGACCCTATGTAGGGGAAGCAGTCCCTATTCTGCTCTGTGTCAGTGTATATCATGGTCCCTGAGGACAGGTGTCAATCCATATCTGCCAAGTGACCCTATGTAGGGGGAACAGTCCCTATTCTGCTCTGTGTCAGTGTGTATCAGGGATCCTTAGGATAGGTGTCAATCCATATCTGCCAAGTGACCCTATGTAGGGGGAACAGTCCCTATTCTGCTCTGTGTCAGTGTGTATCAGGGTCCCTGAGGACAGGTGTCAATCCATATCTGCCAAGTGACCCTATGTAAGGGGAACAGTCCCTATTCTGCTCTGTGTCAGTGTGTATCAGGGTCTCTGAGGACAGGTGTCAATCCATATGTCAAGGTGTCAATATGTCATATGTCAGGTGTCAATCCATATCCATTGTGATTTAGGAATGTTAGGTGATTTATGCCCTTTATGGATTAAAACCAGACTCTGCATCAACTGTGTAATTTTCCATGGGAGTTTTGCCATGGATACCCCTCCGGCATGCCACAGTCCAGGTGTTAGTCCCCTTGAAACAACTTTTCTATCACTATTGTGGCAAGAAAGAGTCCCTGTGGGTTTTCAAAATTCACCTGCCCATTGAAGTCTATGGCGGTTCGCGAACGTTTGCGGAAGTTCGCGTTCGCCGTTCGCGAACCGAAAATTTTATGTTCGTGACATCACTATTTACTACTACTACTAATGATAGTAACAGACAGCTAGACACAGAGATATACTGAAAGAAGAAGAGGTTAAAGATGGTTTCTTATTTAGACAGTTTCCTGTTTGTGGAAGTTGGTTTCTTATTTAGACAGTTTCCTATTCGTGGAAGTTGGTTTCTTATTTAGACAGTTTCCTGTTTGTGGAAGTTGGTTTCTTATTTAGACAGTTTCCTATTTGTGGAAGTTGGTTTCTTATTTAGACAGTTTCCTGTTTGTGGAAGTTGGTTTCTTATTTAGACAGTTTCCTGTTTGTGGAAGTTGATTTCTTATTTAGACAGTTTCCTGTTTGTGGAAGTTGGTTTCTTATTTAGACAGTTTCCTATTCGAGGAAGTTGGTTTCGTATTTAGACAGTTTCCTATTCGAGGAAGTTGGTTTCGTATTTAGACAGTTTCCTATTCGAGGAAGTTGGTTTCTTATTTAGACAGTTTCCTATTCATGGAAGTTGGTTTGGGAGCCCTAGTCCAAGTTTGATGGAGCCTTATTCAGATTTTCAGAGCCCCCAGTCCAGGTTTGGGGGGCCGTAGTCCAGGTTTGGGGGCTCTAGTCCAGGTTTGGGGGCTCTAGTCCAGATTTGGGGGGCCCCTAGTCCAGATTTGGGGGGCCCCTAGTCCAGGTTTGGGGGTTCTAGTCCAGGTTTGGGGGTTCTAGTCCAGGTTTGGGGGGGGGCCTAGTCCAGGTTTGGGGGTTCTAGTCCAGGTTTGGGGGGCCCCTAGTCCAGGTTTGGGGGGCCCCTAGTCCAGGTTTGGGGGTTCTAGTCCAGGTTTGGGGGCTCTAGTCCAGGTTTGGGGGGCCCCTAGTCCAGGTTTGGGGGTTCTAGTCCAGGTTTGGGGGTTCTAGTCCAGGTTTGGGGGGGGGGGGGGCAGTCCAGGTTTGGGGGTTCTAGTGCAGGTTTGGGGGTTCTAGTCCAGGTTTGGGGGGCCCCAGTTCAGGTTTGGAGGTTCTAGTCCAGGTTTGGGGGTTCTAGTCCAGGTTTGGGGGGCCCCAGTCCAGGTTTGGAGGTTCTAGTCCAGGTTTGGGGGGCCCCTAGTCCAGGTTTGGGGGGGGGCCAGTCCAGGTTTGGAGGTTCTAGTCCAGGTTTGGGGGGCCCCTAGTCCAGGTTTGGGGGCCCCAGTCCAGGTTTGGGGGTTCTAGTCCAGGTTTGGGGGTTCTAGTCCAGGTTCCTGTATTGGGCTCTGCCCCCTCCCCTGAATTGGTCTCCAGCAAGATGGCGGCGGTCTGGGCAGGAGACACTAGCTGGAACAGGTCACGTGTTTCTGCCACACGCTCAGTCTAACCTGCTGGGCTCTATCATCCAATCAGAGAGGACTCCAGGGTCTGTTCCGGACGCCGATTGGCTGGTGCCCTCCTAGCAGGTTAGGTTGAATGGGCGGAGCCTGGCCCTGGGTGCAGTTAGCTGTCAGTCATCATTCAGCTGCCGGAGGCGTCACATCCGGGAACCCGGGAACCAGGGCCTAAACCGGGGAGCGAGCAGCCCCCACCCAGCGCCTGATACACGGACTGCACAGCGAGGGTGAGGCCGGGGGGGCTGGGAGTATAATGGGGGGGGAGGGAGGGGGGGCTGGGAGTATAATGGGGGGAGGGAGGGGGGGCTGGGAGTATAATGGGGGGGGGCTGGGAGTATAAGGGGGGGGGCTGGGAGTATAATGGGGGGGGCTGGGAGTATAATGGGGGGGGGCTGGGAGTATAAGGGGGGGGCTGGGAGTATAAGGGGGGGGGCTGGGAGTATAAGGGGGGGGAGGGGGGGGGGCTGGGAGTATAATGGGGGGGGCTGGGAGTATAATGGGGGGAGGGAGGGGGGCTGGGAGTATAAGGGGGGGGCTGGGAGTATAATGGGGGGGGGCTGGGAGTATAATGGGGGGAGGGAGGGGGGGCTGGGAGTATAATGGGGGGGGGCTGGGAGTATAATGGGGGGAGGGAGGGGGGCTGGGAGTATAATGGGGGGGGGCTGGGAGTATAATGGGGGGAGGGAGGGGGGCTGGGAGTATAATGGGGGGGCTGGGAGTATAATGGGGGGGAGTGAGGGGAGGCTGGGAGTATAATGGGGGGGAGGGGGGGCTGGGAGTATAATGGGGGGGAGGGGAGGCTGGGAGTATAATGGGGGGGAGGGGAGGCTGGGAGTATAATGGGGGGGAGGGGAGGCTGGGAGTATAATGGGGGGGGGAGGGGAGGCTGGGAGTATAATGGGGGGGGAGGGGAGGCTGGGAGTATAATGGGGGGGAGGGGAGGCTGGGAGTATAATGGAGGGGAGGGGAGGCTGGGAGTATAATGGGGGAGGGGAGGCTGGGAGTATAATGGGGGGGAGGGAGGGGGGCTGGGAGTATGAAAGGGGGGGGGGCTGGGAGTATGAAAGGGGGGGGGCTGGGAGTATGAAAGGGGGGGGGGCTGGGAGTATGAAAGGGGGGGCTGGGAGTATGAAAGGGGGGGGGGCTGGGAGTATGAAAGGGGGGGGGCTGGGAGTATGAAAGGGGGGGGCTGGGAGTATAATGGAGGGGGCTGAGAGTATAATGGGGGGGCTGGGAGTATAATGGGGGGAGGGGGGGGCTGGGAGTATAATGGGGGAGGGAGGGGGGGCTGGGAGTATAATGGGGGGGGCTGGGAGTATGAAAGGGGGGGGGGGCTGGGAGTATGAAAGGGGGGGGGCTGGGAGTATGAAAGGGGGGGGGCTGGGAGTATGAAAGGGGGGGGGCTGGGAGTATAATGGAGGGGGCTGAGAGTATAATGGGGGGGCTGGGAGTATAATGGGGGGGAGGGGGGGGCTGGGAGTATAATGGGGGGAGGGGGGGGCTGGGAGTATAATGGGGGGAGGGAGGGGGGCTGGGAGTATAATGGGGGGGGCTGGGAGTATGATGGGGGGGGCTGGGAGTATGAAAGGGGGGGGCTGGGAGTATGAAAGGGGGGGGGCTGGGAGTATGAAAGGGGGGGGGCTGGGAGTATGAAAGGGGGGGGGCTGGGAGTATGAAAGGGGGGGGCTGGGAGTATGAAAGGGGGGGGGCTGGGAGTATGAAAGGGGGGGGCTGGGAGTATGAAAGGGGGGGGGCTGGGAGTATAATGGAGGGGGCTGAGAGTATAATGGAGGGGGCTGGGAGTATAATGGGGGGGAGGGGGGGCTGGGAGTATAATGGGGGGAGGGAGGGGGGGCTGGGAGTATAATGGAGGGAGGGAGGGGGGGCTGGGAGTATAATGGGGGGCTGGGAGTATAATGGGGGGGCTGGGAGTATAATGGGGGGGCTGGGAGTATAATGGGGGGAGGGATGGGGGGGCTGGGAGTATAATGGGGGGAGGGAGGGGGGGGGCTGGGAGTATAATGGGGGGGCTGGGAGTATAATGGGGGGGGGGAGGGGGGCTGGGAGTATAATGGGGGGAGGGAGGGGGGGCTGGGAGTATAATGGAGGGAGGGAGGGGGGGCTGGGAGTATAATGGGGGGGCTGGGAGTATAATGGGGGGCTGGGAGTATAATGGGGGAGGGATGGGGGGGCTGGGAGTATAATGGGGGGAGGGAGGGATGGGGGGGCTGGGAGTATAATGGGGGGAGGGAGGGAGGGGGGGCTGGGAGTATAATGGGGGAGGGAGGGAGGGGGGGCTGGGAGTATAATGGGGGGAGGGAGGGAGGGGGGGCTGGGAGTATAATGGGAGGGGGGGCTGGGAGTATAAGGGAGGGGGGGCTGGGAGTATAAGGGAGGGGGGCTGGGAGTATAATGGGAGGGGGGCTGGGAGTATAATGGGAGGGGGGCTGGGAGTATAATGGGGGAGGGCTGGGAGTATAATGGGGGAGGGCTGGGAGTATAATGGGGGGAGGGCTGGGAGTATAATGGGGGAGGGCTGGGAGTATAATGGGGGAGGGGGAGGGCTGGGAGTATAATGGGGGAGGGCTGGGAGTATAATGGGGGGGAGGGAGTGGGCTGGGAGTATAATGGGAGGGAGGGGGGACTGGGAGTATAATGGGGGGGAGGGAGGGGGCTGGGAGTATAATGGGGGGAGGGAGGGAGGGGGGCTGGGAGTATAATGGGGGGGCTGGGATTATAATGGGGGGAGGGAGGGAGGGGGGGCTGGGAGTATAATGGGGGGAGGGAGGGTGGGGGGCTGGGAGTATAATGGGGGAGGGAGGGGGGGGGGCTGGGAGTATAATGGGGGGAGGGGGGGGCTGGGAGTATAATGGGGGAGGGAGGGGGCTGGGAGTATAATGGGGGAGGGAGGGGGGCTGGGAGTATAATGGGGGGAGGGAGGGAGGGGGGGCTGGGAGTATAATGGGGGGAGGGAGGGGGGGCTGGAAATATAATGGGGGGAGGGAGGGAGGGGCTGGGAGTATAATGGGGGGGAGGGAGGTGGGCTGGGAGTATAATGGGGGGGAGGGAGGGGGGCTGGGAGAGAGGGGGGGCTGGGAGTATAATGGGGGGAGGGAGGGGGGCTGGGAGTATAATGGGGGGGAGGGAGGGGGGCTGGGAGTATAATGGGGGGAGGGAGGGAGGGGGTGCTGGGAGTATAATGGGGGGGGCTGGGAGTATAATGGGGGAGGGAGGGGGGTTGGGAGTATAATGGGGGAGGGAGGGTGGGGGCTGGGAGTATAATGGGGGGGAGGGAGGGGGGCTGGGAGTATAATGGGGGAGGGAGGGGGGCTGGGAGTATAATGGGGGGAGGGAGGGGGGCTGGGAGTATAATGGGAGGGAGGGGGGCTGGGAGTATAATGGGGGGAGGGAGGGAGGGGTGGCTGGGAGTATAATGGGGGGAGGGAGGGAGTGGGCTGGGAGTATAATGGGGGGGAGGGAGGGGGGCTGGGAGTATAATGGGGGGGGAGGGAGGGGGGGCTAGGAGTATAATGGGGGGAGGGAGGGGGGCTGGGAGTATAATGGGGGGGAGGGAGGGGGGCTGGGAGTATAATGGGGGGGAGGGAGGGGGGGCTGGGAGTATAATGGGGGGGAGGGAGGGGGGGCTGGGAGTATAATGGGGGGGGGCTGGGAGTATAATGGGGGGAGGGAGGGGGGCTGGGAGTATAATGGGGGAAGGGAGGGGGGCTGGGAGTATAATGGGGGAGGGAGGGGGGGCTGGGAGTATAATGGGGGGAGGGAGGGGGGCTGGGAGTATAATGGAGGGGGGGCTGGGAGTATAATGGGGGGAGGGAGGGGGGCTGGGAGTATAATGGGGGAGGGAGGGGGGCTGGGAGTATAATGGGGGAGGGAGGGGGGGCTGGGAGTATAATGGGGGGAGGGAGGGAGGGGGGGCTGGGAGTATAATGGGAGGGAGGGGGGCTGGGAGTATAATGGGGGGGAGGGAGGGGGGCTGGGAGTATAATGGGGGGAGGGAGGGGGGCTGGGAGTATAATGGGGGAGGGGGGCTGGGAGTATAATGGGGGGGGGGGGGCTGGGAGTATAATGGGGGAGGGGAGGCTGGGAGTATAATGGGGAGGGGGAGGCTGGGAGTATAATGGGGGGAGGGAGGGGGGGGCTGGGAGTATAATGGGGGGGGAGGGAGGGGGCTGGGAGTATAATGGGGGGGAGGGGGGGGGCTGGGAGTATAATGGGGGGAGGGAGGGGGGCTGGGAGTATAATGGGGGGAGGGAGGGGGGCTGGGAGTATAATGGGGGGGAGGGAGGGGGGCTGGGAGTATAATGGGGGGAGGGAGGGAGGGGGGCTGGGAGTATAATGGGGGAGGGAGGGATGGGGGGGCTGGGAGTATAATGGGGGAGGGAGGGAGGGGGGCTGGGAGTATAATGGGGGAGGGAGGGAGGGGGCTGGGAGTATAATGGGGGGAGGGAGGGGGGCTGGGAGTATAATGGGGGGAGGGAGGGGGGCTGGGAGTATAATGGGGGGAGGGAGGGGGGCTGGGAGTATAATGGGGGGAGGGAGGGGGCTGGGAGTATAATGGGGGGAGGAGGGGGGGCTGGGAGTATAATGGGGGGAGGAGGGGGGCTGGGAGTATAATGGGGGGAGGAGGGGGGCTGGGAGTATAATGGGGGAGGGAGGGGGGCTGGGAGTATAATGGGGGGAGGGAGGGGGGCTGGGAGTATAATGGGGGGGAGGGAGGGGGGCTGGGAGTATAATGGGGGAGGGGGCTGGGAGTATAATGGGGGGAGGGAGGGGGCTGGGAGTATAATGGGGGAGGGAGGGAGGGGGCTGGGAGTATAATGGGGGAGGGAGGGGGCTGGGAGTATAATGGGGGAGGGAGGGGGGCTGGGAGTATAATGGGGGAGGGAGGGAGGGGGCTGGGAGTATAATGGGGGAGGGAGGGGGGCTGGGAGTATAATGGGGGGAGGGAGGGGGCTGGGAGTATAATGGGAGGGAGGGGGGCTGGGAGTATAATGGGGGGAGGGAGGGAGGGGTGGCTGGGAGTATAATGGGGGGGAGGGAGGGAGTGGGCTGGGAGTATAATGGGGGGGAGGGAGGGGGGCTGGGAGTATAATGGGGGGAGGGAGGGGGGGCTGGGAGTATAATGGGGGGAGGGAGGGGGGCTGGGAGTATAATGGGAGGGGGGGCTGGGAGTATAATGGGGGGAGGGAGGGGGGCTGGGAGTATAATGGGGGGAGGGAGGGGGGCTGGGAGTATAATGGGGGGAGGGAGGGGGGCTGGGAGTATAATGGGGGGAGGGAGGGAGGGGGGGCTGGGAGTATAATGGGGGGAGGGAGGGGGGGCTGGGAGTATAATGGGGGGAGGGAGGGAGGGGGGGCTGGGAGTATAATGGGGGGAGGGAGGGGGGCTGGGAGTATAATGGGGGGAGGGAGGGGGGCTGGGAGTATAATGGGGGGGGAGGGGAGGGGGCTGGGAGTATAATGGGGGGGAGGGAGGGGGGCTGGGAGTATAATGGGGGAGGGGGCTGGGAGTATAATGGGGGAGGGGGCTGGGAGTATAATGGGGGAGGGGGGCTGGGAGTATAATGGGGGGAGGGAGGGGGGGCCTGGGAGTATAATGGGGGGGAGGGGGGCTGGGAGTATAATGGGGGGGAGGGGGGCTGGGAGTATAATGGGGGGGAGGGGGGCTGGGAGTATAATGGGGGGGGGAGGGAGAGGGCTGGGAGTATAATGGAGGGGGGGCTGGGAGTATAATGGGGGGAGGGAGGGGGCTGGGAGTATAATGAGGGAGGGGGGCTGGGAGTATAATGGGGGAGGGAGGGGGGGCTGGGAGTATAATGGGGGGAGGGAGGGAGGGGGGGCTGGGAGTATAATGGGAGGGAGGGGGGGCTGGGAGTATAATGGGGGGGAGGGAGGGGGGCTGGGAGTATAATGGGGGGGAGGGAGGGGGGCTGGGAGTATAATGGGGGGGGAGGGAGGGGGGCTGGGAGTATAATGGGGGAAGGGGGCTGGGAGTATAATGGGGGAAGGGGGCTGGGAGTATAATGGGGGAGGGGGCTGGGAGTATAATGGGGGAGGGGGCTGGGAGTATAATGGCGGGAGGGAGGGAGGGGGGCTGGGAGTATAATGGGGGGGGGAGGGAGGGGGCTGGGAGTATAATGGGGGGGAGGGAGGGGGGCTGGGAGTATAATGGGGGGAGGGAGGGGGGCTGGGAGTATAATGGGGGGAGGGAGGGGGGCTGGGAGTATAATGGGGGGGGAGGGAGGGGGGCTGGGAGTATAATGGGGGGAGGGAGGGGGGCTGGGAGTATAATGGGGGGAGGGAGGGAGGGGGGCTGGGAGTATAATGGGGGAGGGAGGGAGGGGGGCTGGGAGTATAATGGGGGAGGGAGGGAGGGGGTCTGGGAGTATAATGGGGGGAGGGAGGGGGGCTGGGAGTATAATGGGGGGAGGGAGGGGGGCTGGGAGTATAATGGGGGGAGGGGGGCTGGGAGTATAATGGGGGAGGGAGGGGGCTGGGAGTATAATGGGGGGAGGAGGGGGGGCTGGGAGTATAATGGGGGGAGGAGGGGGGCTGGGAGTATAATGGGGGGAGGAGGGGGGCTGGGAGTATAATGGGGGAGGGAGGGGGACTGGGAGTATAATGGGGGGAGGGAGGGGGGCTGGGAGTATAATGGGGGGAGGAGGGAGGGGGGCTGGGAGTATAATGGGGGAGGGGGCTGGGAGTATAATGGGGGGAGGGAGGGGGGCTGGGAGTATAATGGGGGAGGGAGGGAGGGGGCTGGGAGTATAATGAGGGAGGGGGCTGGGAGTATAATGGGGGAGGGAGGGGGGCTGGGAGTATAATGGGGGAGGGAGGGAGGGGGCTGGGAGTATAATGGGGGAGGGAGGGGGGCTGGGAGTATAATGGGGGGAGGGAGGGGGCTGGGAGTATAATGGGAGGGAGGGGGGCTGGGAGTATAATGGGGGGAGGGAGGGAGGGGTGGCTGGGAGTATAATGGGGGGGAGGGAGGGAGTGGGCTGGGAGTATAATGGGGGGGAGGGAGGGGGGCTGGGAGTATAATGGGGGGAGGGAGGGGGGGCTGGGAGTATAATGGGGGGAGGGAGGGGGGCTGGGAGTATAATGGGAGGGGGGGCTGGGAGTATAATGGGGGGAGGGAGGGGGGCTGGGAGTATAATGGGGGGAGGGAGGGGGGCTGGGAGTATAATGGGGGGAGGGAGGGGGGGCTGGGAGTATAATGGGGGGAGGGAGGGAGGGGGGGCTGGGAGTATAATGGGGGGAGGGAGGGGGGGCTGGGAGTATAATGGGGGGAGGGAGGGAAGGGGGGCTGGGAGTATAATGGGGGGAGGGAGGGGGGCTGGGAGTATAATGGGGGGAGGGAGGGGGGCTGGGAGTATAATGGGGGGGGAGGGGAGGGGGCTGGGAGTATAATGGGGGGAGGGAGGGGGGCTGGGAGTATAATGGGGGAGGGGGCTGGGAGTATAATGGGGGAGGGGGCTGGGAGTATAATGGGGGAGGGGGGCTGGGAGTATAATGGGGGGAGGGAGGGGGGGCCTGGGAGTATAATGGGAGGGAGGGGGGGCCTGGGAGTATAATGGGGGGGAGGGGGGCTGGGAGTATAATGGGGGGGAGGGGGGCTGGGAGTATAATGGGGGGGAGGGGGGCTGGGAGTATAATGGGGGGGGGGAGGGAGGGGGCTGGGAGTATAATGGGGGGGGAGGGAGGGGGGCTGGGAGTATAATGGGGGGAGGGAGGGGGGCTGGGAGTATAATGGGGGGAGGGAGGGGGGCTGGGAGTATAATGGGGGGAGGGAGGGGGGCTGGGAGTATAATGGGGGAGGGAGGGAGGGGGGCTGGGAGTATAATGGGGGAGGGAGGGGGGCTGGGAGTATAATGGGGGGAGGGAGGGGGCTGGGAGTATAATGGGGGGAGGGAGGGGGGCTGGGAGTATAATGGGGGGAGGGAGGGGGGCTGGGAGTATAATGGGGGGAGGGAGGGGGGCTGGGAGTATAATGGGGGGAGGGAGGGGGCTGGGAGTATAATGGGGGGAGGAGGGGGGGCTGGGAGTATAATGGGGGGAGGAGGGGGGCTGGGAGTATAATGGGGGGAGGAGGGGGGCTGGGAGTATAATGGGGGAGGGAGGGGGGCTGGGAGTATAATGGGGGAGGGAGGGGGGCTGGGAGTATAATGGGGGGAGGGAGGGGGGCTGGGAGTATAATGGGGGGGGAGGGAGGGGGGCTGGGAGTATAATGGGGGGGGGAGGGAGGGGGGCTGGGAGTATAATGGGGGGAGGAGGGAGGGGGGCTGGGAGTATAATGGGGGAGGGGGCTGGGAGTATAATGGGGGGAGGGAGGGAGGGGGGCTGGGAGTATAATGGGGGAGGGAGGGGGCTGGGAGTATAATGGGGGGGATTGAGGGAGGGGGCTGGGAGTATAATGGGGGGAGGGGAGCTGGGAGTATAATGGGGGAGGGAGGGGGGCTGGGAGTATAATGGGGGAGGGGGCTGGGAGTATAATGGGGGAGGGGCAGTAACGAGGGGGTGTATATTGGGACAAGAGTGGGGTGCAAGTGATTAAGGGCTGGATATAGGTGTACTATGTTTATGACTATTGCAGCATATTTGTATTGGTGTGTGGAGGTCCGTGATGTGGTGTGGGTTCCTACCATCTTGATGTTTTTCAGGGTCTTCACATTTAAATTCCTGCCCCCTCCATTCTCTGGATAATGTCTGAAGGTGAAGGGAAGACTGCGTCACTGGCTCCAGGTACAGGGTCTGATCCCAAACTTGAAAATGTGGCCTCAGTGTCTCCTCCTGTAAGTGCTCCTGCTGTTCCCACCCAGGATGAGGAAGAAGAGGAGAGTGAAGACGAGTCAGAGATCCTGGAGGAATCGCCCTGTGGAAGATGGCAGAAAAGGCGTGAGGAGGTGACATTTTGCTATATGTGGTCACTAAAACTAAAGGGGTACTTTAGACAATAGAATCATTGTGCTTATTGTGTTAGTCTCTCCCCTGCTCGTTGTATTTATTCCTACCCGGCTTCTCTCTCCCCTGCTCGTTGTATTTATTCCTACCCGGCTTCTCTCTCCCCTGCTCGTTGTATTTATTCCCACCCCGGCTTCTCTCTCCCCTGCTCGTTGTATTTATTCCCACCCCGGCTTCTCTCTCCCCTGCTCGTTGTATTTATTCCCACCCCGGCTTCTCTCTCCCCGGCTCGTTGTATTTATTCCTACCCCGGCTTCTCTCTCCCCTGCTCGTTGTATTTATTCCTACCCCGGCTTCTCTCTCCCCTGCTCGTTGTATTTATTCCCACCCTGGCTTCTCTCTCCCCTGCTCGTTGTATTTATTCCCACCCCGGCTTCTCTCTCCCCGGCTCGTTGTATTTATTCCTACCCCGGCTTCTCTCTCCCCTGCTCGTTGTATTTATTCCTACCCCGGCTTCTCTCTCCCCTGCTCGTTGTATTTATTCCTACCCCGGATTCTCTCTCCCCTGCTCGTTGTATTTATTCCCACCCCGGATTCTCTCCCCCCGGCTCGTTGTATTTATTCCCACCCCGGATTCTCTCTCCCCGGCTCGTTGTATAAATTCCCACCCCGGCTTCTCTCTCCCCTGCTCGTTGTATTTATTCCCACCCCGGCTTCTCTCTTCCCTGCTCGTTGTATTTATTCCCACCCCGGCTTCTCTCTCCCCGGCTCGTTGTATGGATTCCCACCCCGGATTCTCTTTCCCCGGCTCGTTGTATGGATTCCCACCCCGGATTCTCTTTCCCCGGCTCGTTGTATGGATTCCCACCCCGGATTCTCTCTCCCCGGCTCGTTGTATGGATTCCCACCCCGGATTCTCTCTCCCCTGCTCGTTGTATTTATTCCCACCCCGGCTTCTCTCTCCCCTGCTCGTTGTATTTATTCCCACCCCGGCTTCTCTCTCCCTGGCTCGTTGTATTTATTCCTACCCCGGCTTCTCTCTCCCCTGCTCGTTGTATTTATTCCTACCCCGGCTTCTCTCTCCCCTGCTCGTTGTATTTATTCCCACCCTGGCTTCTCTCTCCCCTGCTCGTTGTATTTATTCCCACCCCGGCTTCTCTCTCCCCGGCTCGTTGTATTTATTCCTACCCCGGCTTCTCTCTCCCCTGCTCGTTGTATTTATTCCTACCCCGGCTTCTCTCTCCCCTGCTCGTTGTATTTATTCCTACCCCGGATTCTCTCTCCCCTGCTCGTTGTATTTATTCCCACCCCGGATTCTCTCCCCCCGGCTCGTTGTATTTATTCCCACCCCGGATTCTCTCTCCCCGGCTCGTTGTATAAATTCCCACCCCGGCTTCTCTCTCCCCTGCTCGTTGTATTTATTCCCACCCCGGCTTCTCTCTTCCCTGCTCGTTGTATTTATTCCCACCCCGGCTTCTCTCTCCCCGGCTCGTTGTATGGATTCCCACCCCGGATTCTCTTTCCCCGGCTCGTTGTATGGATTCCCACCCCGGATTCTCTTTCCCCGGCTCGTTGTATGGATTCCCACCCCGGATTCTCTCTCCCCGGCTCGTTGTATGGATTCCCACCCCGGATTCTCTCTCCCCTGCTTGTTGTATTGATTCCCACCCCGGCTTCTCTCTCCCCTGCTCGTTGTATGGATTCCCACCCCGGATTCTCTCTCCCCTGCTCGTTGTATGGATTCCCACCATGACTTCTGCCTCCCCGGCTTGTTGTATGGATTCCCACCCTGACTTCTGCCTCCCCTGCTCGTTGTATTTATTCCCACCCCGGCTTCTCTCTCCCCTGCTCGTTGTATTTATTCCCACCCCGGCTTCTCTCTCCCCTGCTCATTGTATTTATTCCCACCCCGGCTTCTCTCTCCCCGGCTCGTTGTATGGATTCCCACCCGGCTTCTCTCTCCCCTGCTCGTTGTATTTATTCCCACCCCGGCTTCTCTCTCCCCTGCTCGTTGTATTTATTCCCACCCCGGCTTCTCTCTCCCCTGCTCGTTGTATTTATTCCCACCCCGGCTTCTCTCTCCCCTGCTCGTTGTATTTATTCCCACCCCGGCTTCTCTCTCCCCGGCTCATTGTATTTATTCCCACCCCGGATTCTCTCTCCCCGGCTCGTTGTATGGATTCCCACCCTGACTTCTGACTCCCCCGGCTCGTTGTATGGATTTCCACCCTGACTTCTGACTCCCCCGGCTCGTTGTATGAATTCCCACCCTGGCTTCTCTCTTCCCGGCTCCTTGTATGAATTCCCACCCTGGCTTCTCTCTTCCCGGTTCCTTGTATGAATTCCCACCCAGGCTTCTCTCTTCCCGTCTCATTGTATGGATTTTACCTTTCATCTGACAGCTGCTGCATGTAGAGCTGATGGGCATAGTGACTTTATAAGTGGTAGAGTGGTCAGACTTATTGTATTGTAATTTGTATTGTTTGTGCTTTGGTGCAAAACCAATCAGGTTAGGTCTGATTCTAAAGCGCTCTTTCCCTTAACCAAGTAAAGTATTAACCCTGTTTATAAGACTGTGCTCCTGCCGTGGTCGTGTGGTTTGACAAACTGGCCTACAGTTTCCTGCATCCCTCCTGGCTGCCTGCCACGCACATACACTGTACTGAGTCATCTGCTCTGATGTATTCATTGCTGGTCTTATTGCTGTGCCTTCGCTTCTCTCGGTCTGTAATGCCCCCAGTGAGCTGATGCAGAGGATTCTGTGCTCCATCTTGTCATCCTGCTGCCGTCTGCCATTCCTCTGGCTCTCTGTGCATGGGCGTATACACCATGCAAGTGATTTACTTTTAGTTCTTTAGTTACCGACCAACCTTTTATGGGGTGAAAGAGAATCCCTGAGCATGCACACTGTAGAGAGAAGGATTGGTATGAGTGTTTAAGGGTTTGCCTTTTATGTGGAGCACACTGGAATGGCAGTTCAGGATTCTGGAGGGTGAAGAGGTCTATGGACTCTGGGGCAGTGAAGAGTACTTCTTCCTCTTAGTATTTTGGACTCCAGTTTCAGGGGTCAGTTGGTAGTTCTGGGACTGTGAGGTTAGTTGTGCCCTTTTTTTTTTCTTTTCTGTAGGTTAACCAGCGCAATGTCCCCGGGATTGACTGCGCCTACCTGGCAATGGATACAGAGGAAGGAGTTGAGGTGGTTTGGAACGAAGTGCAGTTCTCTGAACGCAAGAATTTCAAGCTGCAAGAAGTATGTGTTGGCATTCAGGTGTTCTGAGCATGACTAGAACACTGCCAACGAGAACCACTCACAATTTCCTATTTCTGTCTGCAGGATAAAGTCAAAGCTGTGTTCGATAATCTCATCCAACTGGAGCATCTCAACATTGTCAAATTCCACAAATACTGGGCTGATGTGAAGGAGAACAGAGCAAGGGTAAGGGGACGGGGTGCTGGGAGAGAGCTGGAAAGTTGGGGGCTGTTTATTATGATAGGGGCAAGGTGAAGGAGGGGGTTTCAGTTTACTGGGGCGATTGAGCGTGACTAATAGACGCATGTGGAGTAAGGGACTGGGTGCTAGCCATTGGCTGAGTGAGCGTGACTAATAGATGTGAAGTTTCGGTATGCCCCCTGTTGGTATAAGAATGTGTTCTGTATTTCAGGTCATCTTCATCACAGAGTACATGTCTTCTGGCAGTCTGAAACAGTTCCTGAAGAAGACCAAGAAGAACCATAAGACCATGAATGAGAAGGTACCTGGAGAGAGAGAGCCTGTCTTAGGGACAGGGAGACTCTCTTAGCATGAATAATGCTGATTGGCCAGGACTGTGGTTGACTTGTGCTGGCTCTGACCCTGATCTGCCTCCTTGACACTCAGCCAACCCTATGAGAAAGCATTGTGATTTTCTCAGCCAAGCAGGAAGATCAGGGGCAGAGGCAGCAGCCGCAGTCGTGAACAGAAATAAGATTGTATTCTATTTAGGGAGCCCATGGGTGCTAGATGGTGATTTTAACACTATAGAGTCAGGAATACATGTTTGTGTTCCTTTAATCACTCATTTGGAGACCCACTTAAAACAATGGGATTTTTCTGTAACTCGGATTAATGGAATTAATTTACAAAATATATAAATAGTGCGTGAATTTACATCCCTGTGTTACATAACTATTCCTTATTTAATGCCGAATAACTTTCTGACTATTTTCAGATAGATCTTTCCTCCAAAAGCATTTCTAAGAAATCCAATTAAAATAAAAACCAGATTTATTTCTATCCAGTCCGTGGGGGGAGAGGGGGGGCATCTCTGTGGTGTACCTCAAGCTTTTGATCATACAGCTCATTCTGTGTCCATCTATTACGTACCCCTCAAAGCTCCCTGGTACGCAGTCCCCTTCAGGCAGAGATCCCGTAACTGTTTAAATAATTCTTGGTTCTCATTATAATCATGATTGGACTGGTTGCCATACATTAATCTTTTGATTTGTCTGATTTCAGGCCTGGAAGAGATGGTGCACACAGATCCTGTCTGCCCTCAGGTAATTTGCTGACCCATGTTATTCATGTGCAGCAGGAAATGTAATGACTACAATAGATCTCATCAGTGGAGAGAGGAATGATGGCACTCTTTAACTAGAACCATGACTTGTTTGGTCTCGTGTTTACCCCCTGATGGTCACAGCTATCTGCGTGTCATTGGCGGAGATTATCATTACTGATGGTCTCGGCTAGCTGCGCGTCATTGGCTGAGATTATCATTACTGATGGTCACAGCTATCTGCGTGTCATTGGCTGAGATTATCATTACTGATGGTCTCTGCTAGCTGCGCGTCATTGGCTGAGATTATCATTACTGATGGTCTCTGCTAGCTGCACGTCATTGGCTAGGATTACCATTACTGATGGTCTCGGCTAGCTGCACGTCATTGGCTGAGATTACCATTACTGATGGTCTCGGCTAGCTGCGCATCATTGGCTGAGATTACCATTACTGATGGTCTCGGCTAGCTGCACGTCATTGGCTAGGATTACCATTACTGATGGTCTCGGCTAGCTGCACGTCATTGGCTGAGATTACCATTACTGATGGTCTCGGCTAGCTGCGCGTCATTGGCTGAGATTACCATTACTGATGGTCTCTGCTAGCTGCGCGTCATTGGCTGAGATTACCATTACTGATGGTCTCTGCTAGCTGCGCGTCATTGGCTGAGATTACCATTACTGATGGTCTCGGCTAGCTGCGCGTCATTGGCTGAGATTACCATTACTGATGGTCTCGGCTAGCTGCGCGTCATTGGCTGAGATTACCATTACTGATGGTCTCGGCTAGCTGCGCGTCATTGGCTGAGATTACCATTACTGATGGTCTCGGCTAGCTGCGCGTCATTGGCTGAGATTACCATTACTGATGGTCTCGGCTAGCTGCGCGTCATTGGCTGAGATTACCATTACTGATGGTCTCGGCTAGCTGCGCGTCATTGGCTGAGATTACCATTACTGATGGTCTCGGCTAGCTGCGCGTCATTGGCTGAGATTACCATTACTGATGGTCTCTGCTAGCTGCACGTCATTGACTGAGATTACCATTACTGATGGTCTCGGCTAGCTGCGCGTCATTGGCTGAGATTACCATTACTGATGGTCTCGGCTAGCTGCGCGTCATTGGCTGAGATTACCATTACTGATGGTCTCGGCTAGCTGCGCGTCATTGGCTGAGATTACCATTACTGATGGTCTCGGCTAGCTGCGCGTCATTGGCTGAGATTACCATTACTGATGGTCTCGGCTAGCTGCGCGTCATTTGCTGAGATTACCATTACTGATGGTCTCGGCTAGCTGCCTGTGCAGCACGGGCTAAAAGGTGAATAAATCATCTTTATTTTACTCTTAATGGTCAACTCCTCAAATTTTCACTTTTTTAGTTTATTTTGTTAAATTTTAAATGTTTCTTCAACCAAAAACATTGTTTTAAGAAATGACTTTTTTAAGGTAACCCTTCCTGTGCTGTTCAAGATGGCAAGCAGCCATCGACTGTCCCCAACAAACTGCACACAATTCACATTAGCCACCTGGAACTCTGGTTTTGGGCTGGCTGATGAAGTTTCAATGATGCTGCCGGAGGTGCAGTTACACGTCCGGCGGCAGAGAGGTTTGCAGCATTTCATAGCGAAACACTGCACGTACAAACTCCAAGCACCATAACTACTTTAAATCACATGGTGCTTGGAGTAAACTGTGTACGCTTTTTGTTTATACTGCTCAGCGTAACTTGCTGCTGCTGTGATTGCTCCGTCAGAAACCCGTAGAGTCTGACCCAACATGGCTGCTCATCCAGATAAAAAGGGACATTTTCTAAAAACAAACATTTTTCTTAATTGATGAACATTTTAATGAGTTTTCCGTTTATGGAGACACTTCTAAATCTAACTCCCTTGGACGAGATTTACTTGGCAGCCACATGATTGGATTTAGTTCGTGTTGCATGGCATCATCACTCATCATCATTGAACTTCGATCTGGTTACTGTGGAGGTCATTAGAGTATGTTCATAGAACAGCTTCAAATGTTAAATGTGCTTAGTCCTTGTGCCAACAGGGCGGTGCTTGCGGCAGTGCGAGGGCGGTGCTTGCGGCAGTGCGAGGGCGGTCTTTGCCGCTGGGTGCGTCACTTTGAGGGTGGAACAGTCTTTGTATTTCCATATGCCTGGAGTGGTTGCATTAGCATAGGAATCTGATATGAAACTATTAAAGTTAAAGCGTAGCCGAACTAAAAGCATTGCTGACTCCACGTTGGCTATTTTGACCTTAAAGGCATTCTATAGTGTTGGGAATACAGGTTTGCATTCCTAACACTATAGGGCCCCCTGTCCTGCAAAGTAATGAGAAACTGCCATAATTTACATTGACACTGCTCTCTGGGTGCCTATACTGTCTTTTAAGTTCTCGATTCACCTTGAATTCTCACTTTGGTGAATAACCCCGGTCGTCTTTGCTGGTTTTAAATTGTGTGAGCGGTGGTTCTAGTGTTGAGGTGTGTTTAACCGTTCATTTAACCCTCTCAACAGTTACCTGCACTCCTGTGATCCTCCCATAATCCACGGAAACCTGACCTGTGACACCATCTTCATCCAACACAACGGTCTCATAAAGATCGGATCTGGTAAGCGCTGGTGTGACTTTAGTGGAAGCTCCCAAGGGGTTCCAGCGTGAGTGTGTGCGTGCTCAGTGTCTTGTCCATTGCTGAATCTCTGAGCTGACCAACATGCAGTCACACACAGTGTGCCATTATTAACGCACCCTCGTGTTTCTCGTCCCATGTGATCTGACAGTATAAATAGAGGGTTGTGTGCACAGACCATATCCAGATTATTGTGGCCTGTGTGCTTAATCTGGAGCTCACAACAAGATCAGGGAAAATGGCTCATACCAACAGTAAAGGGGGAGTCAGACAGGACATGCAGTCTGGAGGCTTTCGGGGAGATTTATCAAAGTGTTCTCAACACTTTACTGTCTAAATGTTCTAAGAATTTTTGCTGCATTTTACGTTGCTTTTTTATTTTGTTGCCGATTTTATAAATAATAATTTTGCATTCTAAGAAAAGTGTCAGAATTTTGCCGCCTATTAAAGTTTAATACCATCCATTTTTAGATCAATAAATAAGGTCTAAATAATAAAGGTGATAAGTGTGTACAGTGTCACACAGCATCTTCACAACTAAATAATGATGGAATTAAAGTGACACTTTTAAGAACACTTTGATAAAAATCCATCTATTCGTATACCTGTAATATGGGTCATACCAATAGTAAAGAATGAGGATGAGGGATGCCACACATGACCCATAATACCTCTAGTAACATGGGGAGCAGTGATGGTTACTGTTATTTGGGTCATTTTAGTTCCGATGACTGGGCACACGGTGTGGAAGGGTTTCCAATGGACAGAGAACGAGAGTTAAGCTGCATGTCTGACACCTTGCCCCATCATTGGAGACTCACGAGACCTGGCTGTGTACTTTGTAGAATGACTACCTTTGTGTTTTGTCCCCTCTGTGACATCCTCCCATCCCAGCCGTTCATTCACTCATTGACCTGTCTCGTATTGTTTTATCTCCTGCTTCGGCTGCTCTGTTGCCCACACACCAGTCTTTCATAGGATTTTTGCTAATGGTGAGATGAATCTTCAGCTCCTGTGATTTGCCTGTTCATGTCGATGTGATGCTGATCCTTTCTGTATGTTCTTCCTTCTCTGCAAGGCTCCCCCATGTAACCGCTGGTTGTATATCTGGTTACTTGGGTGAGTGTTGCCTTGCACAGAAGGGTGGCAGCTCTGGAAGTGCCCCCATTGCTGGCAATGTCTGTAGGCTGCTCCCTTGCACGTAGGACCCCTCAATCTGCCTATGCATGTCTGAGCTATAGAGTGCTTCACATCCTCACTGCATTGCGGACCCTACTGCTGCTCCATTCCTGCTGCTGCTTTGTCCCCCTGCTCATGTTTGGGGAGAAGAGGGGGAGGGGGGGGGGGTTAAAATGAATGATACATTACTGTTTGTGGCGTAAGGTGTTCATAGACTCAGAAGATCTGATTTATGACTCAAATTGTGGGGTGCTCTGCAATCAGCAGAAAATTCAGGGAACTCGTGCTCGAATAAACAATCGTTCATACAGAGGAATTAAACGGGATAGATATTCTTCTAGGATTTTCTCCTGGATACCTGAATATGAATATGGTGCGGACTTATGTTGGCATTCTCAACAGCATTTCTTAAACCTTTATGAAATGAGGTGCTAAACTGAGGGAAAAATCACATCGCAATTGGCACAAAACAGAGAGTTATGTCAAAAGTGGCCCTGGGCGTGAGCTCCCCTTCCTGGTAATGGGCCCGGGGCGGGCGTGGGGAATGGGCCCGGGGCGGGCGTGGGGAATGGGCCCTGGGGCGGGCGTGGGGAATGGGCCCTGGGGCGGGCGTGGGGAATGGGCCCTGGGGCGGGCGTGGGGAATGGGCCCTGGGGCGGGCGTGGGGAATGGGCCCTGGGGCGGGCGTGGGGAATGGGCCCTGGGGCGGGCGTGGGGAATGGGCCCTGGGGCGGGCGTGGGGAATGGGCCCTGGGGCGGGCGTGGGGAATGGGCCCTGGGGCGGGAATGGGCCCTGGGGCGGGAATGGGCCCTGGGGCGGGAATGGGCCCTGGGGCGGGAATGGGCCCTGGGGCGGGAATGGGCCCTGGGGCGGGAATGGGCCCTGGGGCGGGCCTGGGGAATGGGCCCTGGGGAGGGCCTGGGGAATGGGCCCTGGGGCGGGCCTGGGGAATGGGCCCTGGGGCGGGAATGGGCCCTGGGGCGGGCCTGGGGAATGGGCCCTGGGGCGGGCCTGGGGAATGGGCCCTGGGCGGGCGTGGGCTCCCCTTCCTGGGAATGGGCCCTGGGGCGGGCGTGGGCTCCCCTTCCTGGGAATGGGCCCTGGGCGGGCGTGGGCTCCCTGTCAATCATTGTTATAAGCTCAGCCCTTTACACATGGCAGTCAGTATAGAGAGAGCCACCTCCATCTTAGCTACCTGTCAATCATTGTTATAAGCTCCACCCTTTACACCTGGCAGTCAGTATAGAGAGAGCCACCTCCATCTTAGCTCCCTGTCAGTCATAGTTATAAGCTCCGCCCTTTACACCTGGCAGTCAGTATAGAGAGAGACACTTCCATCTTGGCTCCCTGTCAATCATTGTTATAAGCTCCGCCCTTTACACCTGGCAGTCAGTATAGAGAGCCACCTCCATCTTAGCTCCATGTCAATCATTGTTATAAACTCCGCCCTTTACACCTGGCAGTCAGTATAGAGAGCCACCTCCATCTTAGCTCCCTGTCAGTCATTGTTATAAGCTCCGCCCTTTACACCTGGCAGTCAGTATAGAGAGAGCCACCTTCATCTTAGCTCCCTGTCAATCATTGTTATAAGCTCCGCCCTTTACACCTGGCAGTCAGTATAGAGAGAGCCACCTCCATCTTAGCTCCCTGTCAATCATTGTTATAAGCCCCGCCCTTTACACCTGGCAGCCAGTATAGAGAGCCACCTCCATCTTGGCTCCCTGTCAATCATTGTTATAAGCTCCGCCCTTTACACCTGGCAGTCAGTATAGAGAGAGCCACCTCCATCTTAGCTCCCTGTCAATCAGTTATAAGCTCCGCCCTTTACACCTGGCAGTCGGTATAGAGCGAGCCACCTCCATCTTAGCTCCCTGTCAATCATTGTTATAAGCTCCGCCCTTTACACCTGGCAGTCAGTATAGAGAGAGCCACCTCCATCTCGGCTCCCTGTCAATCATTGTTATAAGCTCCGCCCTTTACACCTGGCAGTCAGTATAGAGAGAGCCACCTCCATCTTAGCTCCATGTCAATCATTGTTGTAAGCTCCGCCCTTTACACCTGGCAGTCAGTATAGAGAGAGCCACCTCCATCTTAGCTCCCTGTCAATCATTGTTATAAACTCCGCCCTTTACACCTGGCAGTCAGTATAGAGAGAGCCACAATCATTGTTATAAGCTCTGCCCTTTACACCTGGCAGTCAGTATAGAGAGAGCCGCCTCCATCTTAGCTCCCTGTCAGTCATTGTTACAAGCTCCGCCCTTTACACCTGGCAGTCAGTATAGAGAGAGCCACCTCCATCTTAGCTCCCTGTCAATCATTGTTATAAGCTCCGCCCTTTACACCTTGCAGTCAGTATAGAGAGAGCCGCCTCCATCTTAGCTCCCTGTCAATCATTGTTATAAGCTCCGCCCTTTACACCTGGCAGTCAGTATAGAGAGAGCTACCTCCATCTTAGCTCCCTGTCAATCATTGTTATAAGCTCCGCCCTTTACACATGGCAGTCAGTATAGAGAGAGCCACCTCCATCTTAGCTCCCTGTCAATCATTGTTATAAGCTCCGCCCTTTACACCTGGCAGTCAGTATAGAGAGAGCTACCTCCATCTTAGCTCCCTGTCAATCATTGTTATAAGCTCCGCCCTTTACACCTGGCAGTCAGTATAGAGAGAGCCGCCTCCATCTTAGCTCCCTGTCAATCATTGTTATAAGCTCCGCCCTTTACACCTGGCAGTCAGTATAGAGAGAGCTACCTCCATCTTAGCTCCCTGTCAATCATTGTTATAAGCTCCGCCCTTTACACATGGCAGTCAGTATAGAGAGAGCCACCTCCATCTTAGCTCCCTGTCAATCATTGTTATAAGCTCCGCCCTTTACACCTGGCAGTCAGTATAGAGAGAGCCACCTCCATCTTAGCTCCCTGTCAATCATTGTTATAAGCTCCGCCCTTTACACATGGCAGTCAGTATAGAGAGAGCCACCTCCATCTTAGCTCCCTGTCAATCATTGTTATAAGCTCCGCCCTTTACACATGGCAGTCAGTATAGAGAGAGCCGCCTCCATCTTAGCTCCCTGTCAATCATTGTTATAAGCTCCGCCCTTTACACATGGCAGTCAGTATAGAGAGAGCCACCTCCATCTTAGCTCCCTGTCAATCATTGTTATAAGCTCCGCCCTTTACACCTGGCAGTCAGTATAGAGAGAGCCGCCTCCATCTTAGCTCCCTGTCAATCATTGTTATAAGCTCCGCCCTTTACACCTGGCAGTCAGCATAGAGAGAGCCACCTCTATCTTAGCTCCCTGTCAATCATTGTTATAAGCTCCGCCCTTTACACCTGGCAGTCAGTATAGAGAGAGCCACCTCCATCTTAGCTCCCTGTCAATCATTGTTATAAGCTCCGCCCTTTACACCTGGCAGTCAGCATAGAGAGAGCCACCTCTATCTTAGCTCCCTGTCAATCATTGTTATAAGCTCCGCCCTTTACACCTGGCAGTCAGTATAGAGAGAGCCACCTCCATCTTAGCTCCCTGTCAATCATTGTTATAAGCTCCGCCCTTTACACCTGGCAGTCAGTATAGAGAGAGCCACCTCCATCTTAGCTCCCTGTCAATCATTGTTATAAGCTCCGCCCATTACACCTGGCAGTCAGTATAGAAAGAGCCACCTCCATCTTAGCTCCCTGTCAGTCATTGTTATAAGCTCCGCCCTTTACACCTGGCAGTCAGTATAGAGAGAGCCGCCTCCATCTTAGCTCCCTGTCAATCATTGTTATAAGCTCCGCCCTTTACACCTGGCAGTCAGTATAGAGAGAGCCACCTCCATCTTAGCTCCCTGTCAATCATTGTTATAAGCTCCGCCCTTTACACCTGGCAGTCAGCATAGAGAGAGCCACCTCTATCTTAGCTCCCTGTCAATCATTGTTATAAGCTCCGCCCTTTACACCTGGCAGTCAGTATAGAGAGAGCCACCTCCATCTTAGCTCCCTGTCAATCATTGTTATAAGCTCCGCCCTTTACACCTGGCAGTCAGTATAGAGAGAGCCACCTCCATCTTAGCTCCCTGTCAATCATTGTTATAAGCTCCGCCCATTACACCTGGCAGTCAGTATAGAAAGAGCCACCTCCATCTTAGCTCCCTGTCAGTCATTGTTATAAGCTCCGCCCTTTACACCTGGCAGTCAGTATAGAGAGAGCCGCCTCCATCTTAGCTCCCTGTCAATCATTGTTATAAGCTCCGCCCTTTACACCTGGCAGTCAGTATAGAGAGAGCCACCTCCATCTTAGCTCCCTGTCAGTCATTGTTATAAGCTCCGCCCTTTACACCTGGCAGTCAGCGTAGAGAGAGCCACCTCCATCTTGGCTCCCTGTCAATCATTGTTATAAGCTCCGCCCTTTACACCTGGCAGTCAGTATAGAGAGTGCCACCTCCATCTTAGCTCCCTGTCAATCATTGTTATAAGCTCCGCCCTTTACACCTGGCAGTCAGTATAGAGAGAGCCACCTCCATCTTAGCTCCCTGTCAATCATTGTTATAAGCTCCGCCCTTTACACCTGGCAGTCAGCGTAGAGAGAGCCACCTCCATCTTGGCTCCCTGTCAGCAGGGCCGGGATGTTACCACCTACCTAGACATTTTTACAGACCATGTACACCCCTTCATGGCATTTGTTTCTTGATGGCAGTGGCCTCTTTAGGCAGGAAAATGCACCCTGCCATGCTGCTCCATCCCAGCTAGATATTCCACAGTCATCTGTACGTGGTATTATTGGACAGTGGAAGCATTTAGGAACCGCAGCAACTCTGCCACGAGGCGGAAGACCACGTAAAGTCACAGTGCGGGTTCACAAGTGCTGAGGCTCATGGTGCATAAGAGTTCCAAACTTCCACTGGCATTAATATCCGCACAAAGTGTTTGAATATAGCTTCATGGAATGGGTTTACATGGTGATGGGAGGCTTGCATGCAGCTGCTTGGCCAAGTATCCTTGTTTTTCCAGGGTTGGACTTGGCCACTTCAAGTGAAGGGAAATCTTTAATGCATCAGCATACCAAACATTTTGGAGAATGATACACTTTCAACTTTGTGGGAACAGTTTAGTGAAGGCCCTTTTCCATTCAAGCATGACAGTGCCCCAGTGCATAAAGCAAGGTCCATAAAGACATAGCTGGAAGATAATTTATTGTGAAGGAACTTGGCTAACCTGCACAGTCCTCACCTCAACCCTATCGAAAACCTTTTCGTCCAACATCAATGCCTGACCTCACAAATGATCTACTGCATAAATTGTCAATCCCACAAAAACAATCCAAAATCTTGTGGAAAGGCTTCCCAGAAGAGGGAAAGCTTTATAGCTGCAAAGTGGGGAGCAACTACTTATTTAGGTCTATGTATTTAAAATGCAATGTCATAAACGTCCCCGTTGGTGTAATGGTCAGGTTTCCCAATACTTTTGTTCATATGGTGAATATTGCGTTGGTGTTAAATTTGGTTAGACGTGAGTAACACCCTGTATATAATACAAAGAACAAAAGAGAGGACTGTGATGTTATTTATTCGAGGCTAAACAGACTTTGTTGCCTATTAGGCATTTTCTTATTTCGGCAAACCTGTATTCTTTAGGCTAACGCAAACTAGAATATGTTCAAATCTTGTATTGTAGTACAGCAAATCTATATTAATCCATTCTATACCAGTAATCCTGCTAAATCGAGGACTTTAACTGTGAATAGCTTAACATACAAACTATGGGCACCATAACTACTTCAAAACACTAAAGTGGCCATGGTAGTTGGTGCAACCAGTGAACCAGAGCTCATTCTCGATATGTTTTTATAGTGTGATCCCACCAGTTAACCAGAGCACATTCTCGGTATGTTTTATAGTGTGATCCTACCAGATAACCAGAGCTCATTCTTGGTATGTTTTATAGTGTGATCCCACCAGTTAACCAGAGCTCATTCTCGGTATGTTTTATAGTGTGATTCTACCAGTTAACCAGAGCTCATTCTCGGTATGTTTTATAGTGTGATCCTACCAGATAACCAGAGCTCATTCTCGGTATGTTTTATAGTGTGATCCCATCAGATAACCAGAGCTCATTCTCGATATGTTTTATAGTGTGATCCCACCAGATAACCAGAGCTCATTCTCGATATGTTTTATAGTGTGATCCCACCAGATAACCAGAGCTCATTCTCGGTATGTTTTATAGTGTGATCCTACCAGATAACCAGAGCTCATTCTCGGTATGTTTTATAGTGTGATCCCACCAGATAACCAGAGCTCATTCTCGGTATGTTTTATAGTGTGATCCCACCAGATAACCAGAGCTCATTCTCGGTATGTTTTATAGTGTGATCCCACCAGATAACCAGAGCTCATTCTCGATATGTTTTATAGTGTGATCCTACCAGATAACCAGAGCTCATTCTCGGTATGTTTTATAGTGTGATCCTACCAGATAACCAGAGCTCATTCTCGGTATGTTTTATAGTGTGATCCCACCAGATAACCAGAGCTCATTCTCGGTATGTTTTATAGTGTGATCCCACCGGCTAAGCACGCATTAAAAGAACTCCCCATAGGGAAAATATGACGCTGGAGGTCCATGAGGATGTCCAGCGTCAGATAACCGACCTAAGGTCGTTTTTGGATTTTGGAAGCGCTGTCTGGTAGACATTCTGTTAGACAGACTTAGAGCTGCAATGTAAAAACAATGTTTCTCTGGAACTACAATGTTTTACATTGCAGCTCTAAGTGCAGTACGGATACAACACCCAGAGCACTTCAATTAGCTGAAGTGGTCTGGGAGCCTGGAGTGTCGCTTTAACATTGGATATTTCTAAACTCTGGACACAATTTAGAAATGATTTAGCACTGTATTTTTGGGCGGTTGTAGATGCGTAACAGATTTTGGGGGTCAAAGTTAGGAAAAGTGTGTTTTGTTTATTTGTATTTTTTTTCTCCATCATTTTATTAAAAAATATATGATGAAAATAATGGTGTCTTTGGAAAGTTGATGAAAGAATCAGATACCCAAGAGTTTACTTATTTGGATCAATACGCCAGTGTAGACACTCCAGTAGTAATAATAACACCGTAAAGATTCACTTAATCCACAATAAAGTGGACGAGGTCAAAACTAAAAAAAAATGTCATCCTTATCCTGATATAACTGGGATCACAGATCACATATATCCCCAGTGTAACAATGTAATCCGTATCCTGATATATCCCCAGTGTAACAATGTAATCCGTATCCTGATATATCCCCAGTGTAACAATGTAATCAGTATCCTGATATAACTGGGATCACAGATCACATATATCCCCCAGTGTAACAATGTAATCAGTATCCTGATATATCCCCAGTGTAACAATGTAATCCGTATCCTGATATATCCCCAGTGTAACAATGTAATCCGTATCCTGATATATCCCCAGTGTAACAATGTAATCCGTATCCTGATATATCCCCAGTGTAACAATGTAATCCGTATCCTGATATATCCCCAGTGTAACAATGTAATCCGTATCCTGAGATATCCCCAGTGTAACAATGTAATCCTTATCCTGATATATCCCCAGTGTAACAATGTAATCCATATCCTGATATATCCCCAGTGTAACAATGTAATCCGTATCCTGATATATCCCCCAGTGTAACAATGTAATCAGTATCCTGATATATCCCCAGTGTAACAATGTAATCCGTATCCTGATATATCCCCAGTGTAACAATGTAATCCGTATCCTGATATATCCCCAGTGTAACAATGTAATCCGTATCCTGATATATCCCCAGTGTAACAATGTAATCCGTATCCTGATATATCCCCAGTGTAACAATGTAATCCGTATCCTGATATATCCCCAGTGTAACAATGTAATCCGTATCCTGAGATATCCCCAGTGTAACAATGTAATCCGTATCCTGATATATCCCCAGTGTAACAATGTAATCAGTATCCTGATATATCCCCCAGTGTAACAATGTAATCAGCATCCTGATATATCCCCAGTGTAACAATGTAATCCGTATCCTGATATATCCCCAGTGTAACAATGTAATCCGTATCCTGATATATCCCCAGTGTAACAATGTAATCCGTATCCTGATATATCCCCAGTGTAACAATGTAATCCGTATCCTGATATATCCCCAGTGTAACAATGTAATCCGTATCCTGATATATCCCTAGTGTAACAATGTAATCCGTATCCTGAGATATCCCCAGTGTAACAATGTAATCCGTATCCTGAGATATCCCCAGTGTAACAATGTAATCCGTATCCTGAGATATCCCCAGTGTAACAATGTAATCCGTATCCTGAGATATCCCCAGTGTAACAATGTAATCCGTATCCTGATCTATCCCCAGTGTAACAATGTAATCCGTATCCTGATCTATCCCCAGTGTAACAATGTAATCCTTATCCTGATATATCCCCAGTGTAACAATGTAATCCTTATCCTGATATATCCCCAGTGTAACAATGTAATCCGTATCCTGATATATCCCCAGTGTAACAATGTAATCCGTATCCTGATATATCCCCAGTGTAACAATGTAGTCCGTATCCTGATATATCCCCAGTGTAACAATGTAATCAGTATCCTGAGATATCCCCAGTGTAACACTGTAATCCGTATCCTGATATATCCCTAATGTAACAATGTAATCCGTATCCTGATATATCCCCAGTGTAACAATGTAATCAGTATCCTGAGATATCCCCAGTGTAACAATGTAATCCGTATCCTGAGATATCCCCAGTGTAACAATGTAATCCGTATCCTGAGATATCCCCAGTGTAACAATGTAATCCGTATCCTGAGATATCCCCAGTGTAACAATGTAATCCGTATCCTGAGATATCCCCAGTGTAACAATGTAATCCGTATCCTGATCTATCCCCAGTGTAACAATGTAATCCGTATCCTGATCTATCCCCAGTGTAACAATGTAATCCGTATCCTGATCTATCCCCAGTGTAACAATGTAATCCTTATCCTGATCTATCCCCAGTGTAACAATGTAATCCTTATCCTGATATATCCCCAGTGTAACAATGTAATCCGTATCCTGATATATCCCCAGTGTAACAATGTAATCCGTATCCTGATATATCCCCAGTGTAACAATGTAATCCGTATCCTGATATATCCCCAGTGTAACAATGTAGTCCGTATCCTGATATATCCCCAGTGTAACAATGTAATCAGTATCCTGAGATATCCCCAGTGTAACACTGTAATCCGTATCCTGATATATCCCTAATGTAACAATGTAATCCGTATCCTGATATATCCCCAGTGTAACAATGTAATCAGTATCCTGAGATATCCCCAGTGTAACAATGTAATCCGTATCCTGATATATCCCTAATGTAACAATGTAATCCGTATCCTGATATATCCCCAGTGTAACAATGTAATCCGTATCCTGAGATATCCCCAGTGTAACAATGTAATCCGTATCCTGATATGTCCCCAGTGTAACAATGTAATCCGTATCCTGATATGTCCCCAGTGTAACAATGTAATCCTTATCCTGATATATCCCCAGTGTAACAATGTAATCCGTATCCTGATATATCCCCAGTGTAACAATGTAATCAGTATCCTGATATATCCCCAGTGTAACAATGTAATCAGTATCCTGATATATCCCCAGTGTAACAATGTAATCAGTATCCTGAGATATCCCCAGTGTAACAATGTAAAACGTATCCTGATATATCCCCAGTGTAACAATGTAATCCGTAGCCTGATATATCCCCAGTGTAACAATGTAATCCGTAGCCTGATCTAACTGGGATCACAGATCACATATATCCCCAGTGTAACAATGTAATCCGTATCCTGATATATCCCCAGTGTAACAATGTAATCCGTATCCTGATATGTCCCCAGTGTAACAATGTAATCCTTATCTTGATATATCCCCAGTGTAACAATGTAATCCGTATCCTGATATATCCCCAGTGTAACAATGTAATCCGTATCCTGATATATCCCCAGTGTAACAATGTAATCAGTATCCTGATATATCCCCAGTGTAACAATGTAATCAGTATCCTGATATATCCCCAGTGTAACAATGTAATCAGTATCCTGATATATCCCGAGTGTAACCATGTAATCAGTATCCTGAGATATCCCCAGTGTAACAATGTAATCAGTATCCTGAGATATCCCCAGTGTAACAATGTAATCAGTATCCTGAGATATCCCCAGTGTAACAATGTAATCAGTATCCTGAGATATCCCCAGTGTAACAATGTAATCAGTATCCTGAGATATCCCCAGTGTAACAATGTAATCAGTATCCTGAGATATCCCCAGTGTAATCCTTATCCTGATATATCCCCAGTGTAACAGTGTAATCCTTATCCTGATATATCCCCAGTGTAACAGTGTAATCCTTATCCTGATATATCCCCAGTGTAACAGTGTAATCCTTATCCTGATATATCCCCAGTGTAACAATGTAATCCATATCCTGATATAACTGGGATCACAGACCACATATATCCCCAGTGTAACAATGTAATCCGTATCCTGATATATCCCCAGTGTAACAATGTAATCCGTATCCTGATATATCCCCAGTGTAACAATGTAATCCATATCCTGATATAACTGGGATCACAGACCACATATATCCCCAGTGTAACAATGTAATCAGTATCCTGAGATATCCCCAGTGTAACAATGTAATCCTTATCCTGATATATCCCCAGTGTAACAATGTAATCAGTATCCTGAGATATCCCCAGTGTAACAATGTAATCCGTATCCTGATATATCCCCAGTGTAACAATGTAATCCGTATCCGGAGATATCCCCAGTGTAACAATGTAATCCGTATCCTGATATATCCCCAGTGTAACAATGTAATCCGTATCCTGATATATCCCCAGTGTAACAATGTAATCAGTATCCTGATATATCCCCAGTGTAACAATGTAATCCTTATCCTGATATATCCCCAGTGTAAAAATGTAATCCGTATCCTGATATATCCCCAGTGTAACAATGTAATCCTTATCCTGAGATATCCCCAGTGTAACAATGTAATCCTTATCCTGAGATATCCCCAGTGTAACAATGTAATCCTTATCCTGAGATATCCCCAGTGTAACAATGTAATCCTTATCCTGAGATATTCCCAGTGTAACAATGTAATCCGTATCCTGATATATCCCCAGTGTAACAATGTAATCCGTATCCGGAGATATCCCCAGTGTAACAATGTAATCCGTATCCGGAGATATCCCCAGTGTAACAATGTAATCCGTATCCTGATATATCCCCAGTGTAACAATGTAATCAGTATCCTGATATATCCCCAGTGTAACAATGTAATCCTTATCCTGATATATCCCCAGTGTAAAAATGTAATCCGTATCCTGATATATCCCCAGTGTAACAATGTAATCCGTATCCTGATATATCCCCAGTGTAACAATGTAATCAGTATCCTGATATATCCCAAGTGTAACAATGTAATCCGTATCCTGATATATCCCCAGTGTAACAATGTAATCAGTATCCTGATATAACTGGGATCACAGATCATATATATCCCCAGTGTAACAATGTAATCCTTATCCTGATATATCCCCAGTGTAACAATGTAATCCTTATCCTGATATATCCCCAGTGTAACAATGTAATCCTTATCCTGATATATCCCCAGTGTAACAATGTAATCCGTATCCTGATATATCCCCAGTGTAACAATGTAATCAGTATCCTGATATATCCCCAGTGTAACAATGTAATCCTTATCCTGATATATCCCCAGTGTAAAAATGTAATCCGTATCCTGATATATCCCAAGTGTAACAATGTAATCAGTATCCTGATATATCCCCAGTGTAACAATGTAATCCGTATCCTGATATATCCCCAGTGTAACAATGTAATCCGTATCCTGATATATCCCCAGTGTAACAATGTAATCCGTATCCTGATATATCCCCAGTGTAACAATGTAATCCGTATCCTGATATATCCCCAGTGTAACAATGTAATCCGTATCCTGATATATCCCCAGTGTAACAATGTAATCCGTATCCTGATATATCCCCAGTGTAACAATGTAATCCGTATCCTGATATATCCCCAGTGTAACAATGTAATCCGTATCCTGATATATCCCCAGTGTAACAATGTAATCCGTATCCTGATATATCCCCAGTGTAACAATGTAATCCGTATCCTGAGATATCCCCAGTGTAACAATGTAATCCGTATCCTGATATATCCCCAGTGTAACAATGTAATCCGTATCCTGAGATATCCCCAGTGTAACAATGTAATCCGTATCCTGAGATATCCCCAGTGTAACAATGTAATCCTTATCCTGATATATCCCCAGTGTAACAATGTAATCCGTATCCTGATATAACAATGTAATCCGTATCCTGATATAACAATGTAATCCGTATCCTGATATACCAAAGTAATCCGTATCCTGATATATCCCCAGTGTAACAATGTAATCCGTATCCTGATATACCAATGTAATCCGTATCCTGAGGTAAATGGGATCACAGTCCACTCCGCACCAATACATACACAAACCACATATATCCCCAGTGCAAGTGAAATATACTAGCCGTGTAAGGCTACTCCTCTACCTCGTATGGATAATGGATAACCATTGGATTATCCAGACAGGTGCTTGAATATTAGTATACAAGCTTTATTAATTAGGCTTATTTGTAGAACTTTTCATAACCCTTTGTAGGTAAGTAATGCACTGAAAAAATAAACCAGTGTACCCAGGTAGACAAGTGGTTATACCACAGTATTAGTGTTAAAAACGGATTAACTAGAGGTTAAACCATAGTTCTATCCGTATAAAGCAGCCAGTTAATAGTACTTTCGTTAGCCCTTTGTAGCTAAATAGTGCACTGGAAAATAAACCAGTGTACCCAGGTAGGCAAGGGGTTAAACCATGGTCTTAGTGTTCAGTACCAGAGATTGAATCAAGGTTCGACCATAGTACTATCCAAGTGAAGCATGAATAAACATAGATCGCATAATAGAGTAGTATATTCAGCTGTAACCCCAAATTATCCACACACACAAAATATATTCCAACGTACAGGAAGGTGATATACGAAATAGGTTGAGCATAAGACCGTAAAGTGTAGTAAAGCCTCTCTCTTGCACTTATCCACATTAAATGTCATTTGCCACAACTCTGACCATTTTTCTAGTTTACCTAAATCATTAGCCATTTGGCTTATCCCTCCTGGAACATCAACCCTGTTACATATCTTAGTATCATCCGCAAAAAGACACACCTTACCCTCAAGACCTTCTGCAATATCACTAATAAAAATATTAAAGAGAATGGGTCCAAGTACAGATCCCTGAGGTACCCCACTGGTGACAAGCCCAAGCTTCGAATATACTCCATTGACTACAACCCTCTGTTGCCTGTCACTCAGCCACTGCCTTACCCATTCAACAATATTGGAATCCAAACTCAAAGATGGCAGTTTATTGATAAGCCTTCTATGTGCAACAGTGTCAAAAGCCTTACTGAAATCTAGGTAAGCAATGTCTACTGCACCACCCTGATCTATAATTTTAGTTACCCAATCAAGAAAATAAACCTGTTAAACTGACTGGATAGGTAGAAGTGTAAAAGAATAAAGGAGTGAAAAATAAAATAAAAAAACTAGTGAGTGTGAGGCATGTCTATAAATCAGATCAACATCCTACAAAGCATAGTGATAAGTGCCCTAAACACACTCCAAACAAAACACCCGATGCGCGTTTCGGTGCAGTACAATGTGCACCCTCGTCAGGGGAAAAAGAGACCCTGTGTGTGGCGCCTCTTATGAATCCTAGAGCCCATGTGGGAAGTTAATTGAGTAACCATTCAGCATGAGTGTCGTCATGGAAGGGGCGTGGTTACTGAAAAGCGATGTCAATACCTACACTCAACTCTGTGGTGATTAAATTAACCCCTTTCATGATGGAATGGGTGAATGATACAGAATGAGAAGATCAAAATCTGTTACCAATATGATCGCAACTAAATAAAGTCACTCATATCTGTCAGTTAAAGGACCACTATAGGCACCCAAACCACTTCAGCTCAAAGAAGTGGTCTGGGTGCCAGGTCCATCTAGGGTTATCCCTGCCTGCTGTAAACAACTGCTATGTTTATAATAGGGTTAATCCAGCCTCTAGTGGCTGTCTCATTGACAGCCGCTAGAGGTGCTTCCGCGCTTCTAATTGTGTTTTTCACAGTGAGAAGACGCCAGCGTCCATAGGAAAGCATTGAGAAATACTTTCCTATGGACTGATTGAATGCATGCGCATTCAGCGCTGACGTCGGAAGAGGGAGGAGAGTTCGTCAGCGTTCCCCCTTCAGCCCGATGAGAGTGGGACCCTGAGGGTGGGGGTGACCTAAAGACCCTATAGGGCCAGGAAAACGAGTTTGTTAGTGGTCCTTTAAGATTCAAATATGGGTGAAAGAATTTGCAAAGGCAGCCCAAAGCTGGCTGATACTAGAGCAAAATAGTAGCCACGTGTGTCCAGCTGCAGGAAAATTGTGTCAAGTTTAGAAACCAATTACGCTGAGCTATTTTATAAAACATTGCTGTGAACTATCATCTTCAGATCGGAACATTAGACTTGTCACACTGAACATTAATATGCCAATATGAAGCGAGTTGTTGTGTATTAATACTATAGTTCTTATTTTTAACCATCATAAATGTCTACTGCTGGCTAGCGTAACGGCTCGGCAGCACTGAAGGGGTGCATAAACTTCAAGCCGATATCTCTCCAGAAGGTATGCAGCAGACTGGGCTAAAGTGGGTCTAACCGATGCTGAATCTATATTCTTTGTACCGTCCTTATGGGTCACTATGAAACTGCGGCACTGGGAAGGAATACATTAGAGAGATGACTAATTAAATATAGACCAGTCAGTGGGGTTCAGACTGCTGAATAGTACTTATCCTCTATAGCTACTGCCTAGAAGGGCAGGTCGCCTAAATTGAACCCCCACGGTGGTGGAAGTGACAAAATGAATGTATAGTTAATATGTAAACCCTGTATCACAATGGATAGTTAGAAGTGTAGTGTAGCCAGGGGGGGGGGGGGGGTGTAGTGTCTGCAGCTAATTTGGATACCTTGGTATTTGAGCACTCTATGTGCATGCCCCTAGGTAATCGGAGCCATCTATATTGTGACTATATTATCAGAGTACCATAGTCACTATGGAAAAACCCCAAACATTACTGTACTGATAGATGTCCATCAAGGAATAAAATATATCTATCTCTATCCAAAAAAATACGGTATTTTTTTGGATATGTGATTATTGCTGCCAGAGCACCAGGTACTAACATGTTTTTCTGGGTTGGAGTGCAAGAACCTTTTTCCATTTATATATATATATGGGTCTGCGCAACGTAGTATGGAAATACACATATTTAGGTCCATATCGATTGTAAAATTCTGAAGTTCTAATTGGGGCTGGAATAACCTAACCATGGGAGGACACTAGACCGTAGATCCAACAGTGAGCGATATCAATAAGGAAAACAGGGCCACCAACTGTGCTGCGGGTGTGTCGAGTGATCACTAAAAAATAGAGTACTTAAAAATGTCTATAATAAATCTAGTTTACATAACATAAGGATACTGAGCTATAAGCAGTGCTGACTGTAAAGTAGGCTTATTCAGGAATAAATGAAAAACCTTCATTCAGGCCACGTGGAGCGAGCGTCTTAAGTTTAAAGATCCAAAAACTCTTGCGTTGTAAGAGTATCTTATCAAGGTCACCCTGTCTTGGACCAAGGTTGACTTTCTCTATTCCGTTGAATCGAATCTCGTCAGCCGATCCACCGTGGAATAATTTCAAATGCTTTGAAATGGGTGTATCAACATGACGTAACGGGTTAACGGAATTAACATGTTACATGTTCAGTGGGCGACAAGTTTTACCCTCGTACATCTTTTGACAGCTGCAGGTCAGCAAATAAATTACTCCTGTTTTCTTTGGTTTTAAAGAAGGATTTGGAAGTAGATTGTTCAGAATTTGTGGAATTTGCAAAGGTCTTGATGTATTTACATGCCTTCCATCTTCCACATTGGTATGTCCCAGTAACGGAAGATTTTAACCTAGTTCATTATTCGGTACTGGTTTCAGATAACTAGGGACCAGTATATCTTTCAGGTTTCTAACCCTTCTTGCTGTAATGGAAGCACGAGGGGTGATGGCCTTTTGGAGATGTTTATCCTTTTTTAACAATGGCCAAAATCTTCCTAGTGTCCCTTTCACAGCATACCACCCTGCATCAAAAGTGCCTATGCATCTGGTTTGGTCTTGGCTTAAGGTATCCGGTATTTTGTCAGTACTTTTCTATCCATTAAGAGGGCTCTTTGATAAGCATTGTTTAGGCATTCATTAGGGTAACCTTATTCTTTAACCCCTTAAGGATTCCCTTTTATTCCAGAAGTTTGGTCCTTAAGGGGTTAAAGTGTGCCCTCAGATTTTTAGCTTTAACTTTTTCCATAGATGAGTAATTCCTCCTTAGTCGGAGAAATTGTCCGGCTGAAATACCTCTCTTGAGGGATGGGGGATGATGACTTTTCTAGTTAAGTAGATTGTTGGTGGCTGGTGAGGGATGGGGGATGATGACTTTTCTAGTTAAGTAGATTGTTGGTGGCTGGTGAGGGATGGGGGATGATGACTTTTCCAGTTAAGTAGATTGTTGGTGGCTGGTGAGGGATGGGGGATGATGACTTTTCCAGTTAAGTAGATTGTTGGTGGCTGGTGAGGGATGGGGGATGATGACTTTTCCAGTTAAGTAGATTGTTGGTGGCTGGTGAGGGATGGGGGATGATGACTTTTCTAGTTAAGTAGATTGTTGGTGGCTGGTGAGGGATGGGGGATGATGACTTTTCTAGTTAAGTAGATTGTTGGTGGCTGGTGAGGGATGGGGGATGATGACTTTTCTAGTTAAGTAGATTGTTGGTGGCTGGTGAGGGATGGGGGATGATGACTTTTCTAGTTAAGTAGATTGTTGGTGGCTGGTGAGGGATGGGGGATGATGACTTTTCTAGTTAAGTAGATTGTTGGTGGCTGGTGAGGGATGGGGGATGATGACTTTTCTAGTTAAGTAGATTGTTGGTGGCTGGTGAGGGATGGGGGATGATGACTTTTCTAGTTAAGTAGATTGTTGGTGGCTGGTGAGGGATGGGGGATGATGACTTTTCTAGTTAAGTAGATTGTTGGTGGCTGGTGAGGGATGGGGGATGATGACTTTTATAGTTAAGTAGATTGTTGGTGGCTGGTGAGGGATGGGGGATGATGACTTTTCCAGTTAAGTAGATTGTTGGTGGCTGGTTGATATTTTGCCCTCTTATTCTACTTTAATGGAAATGTCCAGAAAGTTCAGTTGGTCACCGCCTATTTCCATAGTAAGCCTTAAGTTGATATTATTCTGATTAAGCTAAATCAACTGCCCAAACTATCCCCATTCTCACATGTTTAGTGTATTTATCTAGTCTAGTGTTTGGTTGGTCACCACCCCTGGTGAAGGTTGGCATATGACTGGGCACAAGCCTTCCCCGTAGCTATTTACATTTTTCCAGTTTTTACCTCGTCCACTTTATTGTGGATTTGGTGACTCTTTCCTGAATCTTAAAGACCATTTAATGGCGAGACAAACTATATATAATATGTGGGTACAGTAAATGAGTAAGAGGAAAATTACAGCAAAACACGAACACCGCAGAAATTTAAAAAGTGCCCTGGTCCTTAACGGTAAGAAAATGGAAAAGCGGTCTGGTCACTAAGGGGTTAAATATAGTCTCCTCCTTTACTGTGTTGATTCCCTTTATGTATTTAAATGTTTCTATCATATCCCCCCTGTCTCGTCTTTCCTCCAAGCTATACATGTTAAGATCCTTTAACCTTTCCTGGTAAGTTTTATCCTGCAATCCATGAACCAGTTTAGTAGCCCTTCTCTGAACTCTCTCTAAAGCAGGGGTTCCCAATTAATTTTTTCAGTGGAACCCTTTGACATAGTGTATCAACATCGTGGAACACTCCTCCTCTCTTCCTCCAGTATTAGCGCCATCCTTTTTTGTATGTACCGATGTGTATCTGTGTTTGTATGTGCCAGTGTGTGTATGTATTTGACACACACTGGCACATAGTGGCACACAGATACACACCTTGACACACACGGCACATATTATTATTATTATTATTATAATTATGTTATTTATATAGCGCCATCAAATTCCGCAGCGCTTTACAATGGGTGGACAAACAGACATGTAGTTGTAACCAGACAAGTTGGACACACACCTTGACAAATAGATACATACACACACACAGATGTGTGTGTATCAATGCATCGGTTTGTCAAGGTGTGCATATCTGTGTCAAAGTATGTGTATCTGTGTTTGTATGTGCCAGATACACATACACATACTCAGATGCACACTGTGGCACATACACACATCTTGACTCACAAATACACACGCTAAGATAAACACAGTGTCATATACACACACACAAACATAGGCACATACAAACACACTGATATACATTGGCACATGCGCGCACACACCAATACACATACTCTTTGACAGACACACATACACTCTCACTGACACACATATTCTTTGACACATGCATACAAACTCATACACTCACTGACGAACACACACTCAGTGACAAACAAACATACAAACCCCCTAACAAAACACACACACACACACACTTTTTTTTTTTTTATTTCACTCCACCCAGCCTCCCTAGCTTTGGGAGTGCTGGCATGGAGTCTTTATTTCCCTGGGGTCCAGTCGGGCTGCTGGGCTGAGCAGCTGGCGTGCAGTCCCTGGGGTCTGGTGGGGCTCTTGGGCTGGCGCAAGGGAACAGTGATCTTCCTGCTCGGCTCCCTCGCGTGCCTTTTAGTGATGCCGTGGCCGGAGTAACGTCATATTCCGGCTCCAGGATCACTGCTGTGCGTGTCAGGGAGCTGAGTAGGGGGGAGTTCTCCCTCGCCGCCTGCAATTATCGCAGCAGCCATTTTGTTTCCAGTAATTGTGGTGGAACACCAATTGGGAAACTCTGCTCTAAAGTATCAATATCCTTCTGAAGATATGGTCTCCAGTACTGCGTACAATACTCCAAGTGAGGTCTCACCAGTGTTCTGTACAATGGCATGAGCACTTCCCTCTTTCTACTGCTAATACCTCTCCCTATACAACCAAGCATTCTGCTAGCATTTCCTGCTGCTCTATTACATTGTCTGCCTACCTTTAAGTCATCAGAAATAATCACCCCTAAATCCCTTTCCTCAGATGTTGAGGTTAGGACTCTTTCAAATATTCTGTACTCTGCCCTTGGGTTTTTACGTCCAAGATGCATTATCTTGCACTTATCCACATTAAATGTCAGTTGCCACAACTTTGACCATTTTTCTAGTTTACCTAAATCATTTGCCATTTGGCTTATCCCTCCTGGAACATCAACCATGTTACATATCTTAGTAGCAGCAGTTGTGATGTTTGAGTTTTGTGTATTGTAAAGCAGGTGGGGTGGCTGTCAGTGAAGCCCTTGGTAGGTTGTTGGTATTGTGAAGCCGGTGTGGTGGGCCTGCAGTTCCATACCGATATTGGAAGCCAGGGTAGGTTAGAAGAGGTGGATAACGCATTGTTGTGTATTAAGTGGATAGAGATTTAAATGTTGTGTGATACCGCTCATTGAAGCCCTGTAGGTTGTGTGTATTGTGAAGCCGGTGGGGTGGCTCTCAGTGAAGCCCTTTGTAGGTTGTGTGTATTGTGAAGCCAGTGAGGTGGGCCTGTATATTGAAATCAGTTGTTGGGATAAAGCTGTCTGGAGGGTTGTGTCACGCTGTGTATATTCTCATTTTGTCCTTCTCATCCTCAGTGGCTCCAGACACTATTAACAACCACGTGAAAACCTGCCGTGAGGAGCAGAAGAACTTGCACTTTTTTGCACCTGAGTATGGAGGTAGGAGGGGAGAAGGCAGCCTGAGCCACATGTGATATTTATTTATTAAAGAATATATCAAATGTCCTTTTTTTTTTTTTCTTTTTCTTTAATAGAAGTGACAAACGTAACGACTGCTGTGGATATCTACTCCTTTGGCATGTGTGCGTTAGAGGTGAGAGTTCAGTAGCTGCCGGCCTCCTGACTCGATAACCCCTGCGCTGCCGGCCTCCTGACTCGATAACCCCTGCGCTGCCGGCCTCCTGGCTGGTGAACCCCTGCGCTGCCGGCCTTCTGGCTGGTGAACCCCTGCGCTGCCGGCCTCCTGACTCGATAACCCCTGCGCTGCCGGCCTTCTGGCTGGTGAACCCCTGCGCTGCCGGCCTTCTGGCTGGTGAACCCCTGCGCTGCCGGCCTCCTGGCTGGTGAACCCCTGCGCTGCCGGCTTCCTGGCTGGCGAACCCCTGCGCTGCCGGCTTCCTGGCTGGCGAACCCCTGCGCTGCCGGCTTCCTGGCTGGCGAACCCCTGCGCTGCCGGCTTCCTGGCTGGCGAACCCCTGCGCTGCCGGCTTCCTGGCTGGCGAACCCCTGCGCTGCCGGCCTCCTGGCTGGCGAACCCCTGCGCTGCCGGCCTCCTGGCTGGCGAGCCCCTGCGCTGCCGGCCTCCTGGCTGGCGAGCCCCTGCGCTGCCGGCCTCCTGGCTGGTGAACTCTTGCCCTGCACTGCCGGCCTCCATACCTATTATCTATACTCATGAGCGAGTAAGGAGGCTGGCAGTACATGTCTACTGCCGGCTTCCTAAGCTGCTGCCTCTGGCCTCCTCGTTTATCTTGTTACTGCTGGACCCCAGCATTCCACAGAGGCAATTACTGAGCAGCAGTTCATAGTTCCAGTCTTTATATGGATGTTCATATCATGTTTCTCTTTGTGTTTCCTCTGCAGATGGCTGTCTTAGAGATCCAGGGTAATGGGGAGTCATCGTATGTTCCTCAAGAGGCTATAAATAACGCCATCCAATTCTTGGAGGATCCACTACAGAGAGTGAGTTCCAATCTGTGCACTTTAACCTTATGTCTTGAATTCTCTTCAAAGATAAGATATAACCTAGCGTATTGAGACGTATCTCCAGATAGCTGGAGTCAAGACACTGGCAAATGTGGAAGGCTGGAGTCAAAACACTGCGGTGGGAACGGGGGGTGACGCTGTTGAGTATGGGGGGGTGGGGGGAGGTGGGAGAGGGGGAGGGGAGGGGGAAGAAAGAAATGCTGTTGTGGGTGTTGGGGGGGAGGGAGAAATGCTGTTGTGGGTGTTGGGGGGGAGGGAGAGATGCTGTTGTGGGTGTTGGGGGGGAGGGAGAGATGCTGTTGTGGGTGTTGGGGGGGAGGGAGAGATGCTGTTGTGGGTGTTGGGGGGGAGGGAGAGATGCTGTTGTGGGTGTTGGGGGGAGGGAGAAATGCTGTTGTGGGTGTTGGGGGGGAGGGAGAAATGCTGTTGTGGGTGTTGGGGGGGAGGGAGAAATGCTGTTGTGGGTGTTGGGGGGGAGGGAGAGATGCTGTTGGGGGGGAGGGAGAGATGCTGTTGTGGGTGTTGGGGGGGAGGGAGAGATGCTGTTGTGGGTGTTGGGGGGGAGGGAGAAATGCTGTTGTGGGTGTTTGGGGGGGAGGGAGAGATGCTGTTGTGGGTGTTGGGGGGGGAGGGAGAGATGCTGTTGTGGGTGTTGGGGGGGGAGGGAGAGATGCTGTTGTGGGTGTTGGGGGGGAGGGAGAGATGCTGTTGTGGGTGTTGGGGGGGAGGGAGAGATGCTGTTGTGGGTGTTGGGCGGGGAGGGAGAGATGCTGTTGTGGGTGTTGGGCGGGGAGGGAGAGATGCTGTTGTGGGTGTTGGGGGGAGGGAGAGATGCTGTTGTGGGTGTTGGGGGGGAGGGAGAGATGCTGTTGTGGGTGTTGGGGGGGGGGGGGAGGGAGAGATGCTGTTGTGGGTGTTGGGGGGGGGGAGGGAGAGATGCTGTTGTGGGTGTTGGGGGGGGGAGGGAGAGATGCTGTTGTGGGTGTTGGGGGGAGGGAGAGATGCTGTTGTGGGTGTTGGGGGGGAGGGAGAGATGCTGTTGTGGGTGTTGGGGGGGAGGGAGAGATGCTGTTGTGGGTGTTGGGGGGGGGGGGAGGGAGAGATGCTGTTGTGGGGGGGAGGGAGAGATGCTGTTGTGGGGGGGAGGGGAGAGATGCTGTTGTGGGGGGAGGGGAGAGATGCTGTTGTGGGGGGAGGGGAGAGATGCTGTTGTGGGGGGGAGTGGAGAGATGCTGTTGTGGGGGGGAGGGGAGAGATGCTGTTGTGGGGGGGAGGGGAGAGATGCTGTTGTGGGGGGGAGGGGAGAGATGCTGTTGTGGGGGGGAGGGGAGAGATGCTGTTGTGGGGGGGAGGGGAGAGATGCTGTTGTGGGGGGGAGGGGAGAGATGCTGTTGTGGGGGGGAGGGGAGAGATGCTGTTGTGGGGGGGAGGGGAGAGATGCTGTTGTGGGGGGGAGGGGAGAGATGCTGTTGTGGGGGGGAGGGGAGAGATGCTGTTGTGGGGGGGAGGGGAGAGATGCTGTTGTGGGGGGGAGGGGAGAGATGCTGTTGTGGGGGGGAGGGGAGAGATGCTGTTGTGGGGGGGAGGGGAGAGATGCTGTTGTGGGGGGGAGGGGAGAGATGCTGTTGTGGGGGGGAGGGGAGAGATGCTGTTGTGGGGGGGAGGGGAGAGATGCTGTTGTGGGGGGGAGGGGAGAGATGCTGTTGTGGGGGGGAGGGGAGAGATGCTGTTGTGGGGGGGAGGGGAGAGATGCTGTTGTGGGGGGGAGGGGAGAGATGCTGTTGTGGGGGGAGGGGAGTGATGGTGTTGTGGGGGGGGAGGGGAGTGATGGTGTTGTGGGGGGGAGGGGAGTGATGGTGTTGTGGGGGGGGGGGAGTGATGGTGTTGTGGGGGGGGGGGAGTGATGGTGTTGTGGGGGGGGAGGGGAGTGATGGTGTTGTGGGGGGGAGGGGAGTGATGGTGTTGGGGGGGGGAGGGGAGTGATGGTGTTGTGGGGGAGGGGAGGGGAGTGATGGGGGGGGAGGGGAGGGGAGTGATGGGGGGGAGGGGGGGGGAGTGATGGGGGAGGGGAGGGGAGTGATGGTGTTGTGGGGGGAGGGGAGTGATGGTGTTGTGGGGGGGGGGGGGAGGGGAGTGATGGTGTTGTGGGGGGGAGGGGAGGGGAGTGATGGTGTTGTGGGGGGAGGGGAGTGATGGTGTTGTGGGGGGGAGGGAAGTGATGGTGTTGTGGGGGGGAGGGGAGTGATGGTGTTGTGGGGGGGAGGGGAGTGATGGTGTTGTGGGGGGGAGGGGAGTGATGGTGTTGTGGGGGGGAGGGGAGTGATGGTGTTGTGGGGGGGAGGGGAGTGATGGTGTTGTGGGGGGGAGGGGAGTGATGGTGTTGTGGGGGGGAGGGGAGTGATGGTGTTGTGGGGGGGAGGGGAGTGATGGTGTTGTGGGGGGGAGGGGAGTGATGGTGTTGTGGGGGGGAGGGGAGTGATGGTGTTGTGGGGGGGAGGGGAGTGATGGTGTTGTGGGGGGGAGGGGAGTGATGGTGTTGTGGGGGGGAGGGAAGTGATGGTGTTGTGGGGGGGAGGGGAGTGATGGTGTTGTGGGGGGGAGGGGAGTGATGGTGTTGTGGGGGGGAGGGGAGTGATGGTGTTGTGGGGGGGAGGGGAGTGATGGTGTTGTGGGGGGGAGGGAGTGATGGTGTTGTGGGGGGGGAGGGAGTGATGGTGTTGTGGGGGGGGAGGGAGTGATGGTGTTGTGGGGGGGGAGGGGGAGGGGAGTGATGCTGTTGTGGGGTGGGGGGGGGGGAGGGGAGTGATGCTGTTGTGGGGTGGGGGGCTGCCGAGGAGGCGAGGAGCAGCACAAACCCATTGTGATGGATAGAATGCTACATACTAGTTACTATTCTTCTGGTTGGTGACGTCTATTCCTAGTGAGAGTTCTGACTTGTAGAAAATTTTCAAATTCCCTCAGTGAAGCTATAGGGGGCGCCTTCTTACCTTCAAGGGTTAAACTCAATGAGTGCTGAGAATGTGAAGAGCAGAATTTTACTAGTCGTTTGACAGACCTTCCTGTACGGAGTGGCAGCTGGGGGGAGTACCAGGCACCGAGATTAAACCACTCAAACTGTTTAACCCCTGCAGGTAAAATTGCCGCTATGCTCCCTTAACAATTTAGTACCGATGATGTTATAATGGTAAACATCACCTTTAATAGCGGATTTAAACCTGATCTGCAATCCATGCATTGTGTGTCGAGAATCCAGAATATGTTGGCACTATTTATATAATGGTATTCCCTATGCAGGAATTCATCCAGAAATGCCTGGAGACTGATCCCAGTAAGCGCCCCACTGCCCGGGAGCTGCTCTTCCACCAGGCCTTGTTTGAGGTGCCCTCTCTGAAGCTTCTGGCCGCGCACTGCATTGTGGGTCACCAGCGTAAGTAGCTGCCTGTCATTTTGTTGGTTTGGGAATGCATTTTTTATGGCTGGGGTTAATCAATGAGGTTTGGGTATGTTTTTGGGGGTTAATATAGCGAAGAAGGGTTAATAATTCAGCGAGTGTGTATTATAGTATGAGGGGGTAATAATTCAGCGAGCCCTTGTTATAGTTGGGGTGGGGGGTTGTTATATTATGGGGGGGTTTAATAATTTAGCGATCCCTTGTTATAGTTGGGGGTAGGGGGTTAATCAGCAAGCCCTTGTTATAGTATGGGGGGGTGTTGTAGAATGGGGGATTTATTAATTCAGCGAGCCCTTGTTATAGTATGGGGGGTGGTTAATAATTCAGCGAGCCCTTGTTATAGTATGGGGGGTGGTTAATAATTCAGCGAGCCCTTGTTATAGTTGGGGGGGGTGGTTAATAATTCAGCGAGCCCTTGTTATAGTATTGGGGGGGGGGGTTTAATAATTCAGCGAGCCCTTGTTACTGTCTGTGTTACTGTGTTACTGGACTGTGAATTTTCTCCTACAGACATGATACCAGAGAATGCTTTGGAGGAAATGACTAAGAATCTTGATATGACGGCTGTACTGGCAGAGATCACGCATGCAGACCGCGATGGCGTCCGTATGATGTAAGAGTGCTGGATATTGTGCGGTAATTATAATGTGGGAATGTCACCTGATAAAGGACCCTTAGGCTGTCACCAAGCTAGTGCCACCAGAGGATATGTAGTTAGGCCATGGCCTCTCGTGACGCATGGCCTCCTCCGCCAATATCCAGTTCTTTTCATAGAGGTCATTGGGACCTAATACGCATGTGCAGCACGTTTTACTTGCAATGGAAGTGTCCTAGTTGCTTTCAGTGTGAGAGACACTAAAGTAGGACTTAATTCTGTAATGTAAACATTGCACCAAGACCACTTCAGCGAGATGACAATAGCGATCCGGCCCTCCCCCTGGCCATGTGATCACAGGCTTCTCGCGATCACATGGCTGGAATAGCCGGCTTATGCAGGGCCTGCAGGGGGAGCTCTCAAGCAGTCCCCCTAATGCCTGCAAAAAAGTTTATAAAGTTAATAAAAAGTTTAATAAAGTACTTGGATCTTAAATAATAAATACATAAATATTCTATATGATCCAAGTACTTTTATATACATATACATACATCATTGTGTATTTTGTAATAATATATATAAATTAATCACATTGAAAAAAAAATTAAATAAACAGAATAATAAAATATTTTAAAGAAATTATACACCAGTTTTAATTTGTTCAAACTGTATTTTGATATTAATATACATAAATATTAAATTCAAAATACATTTAGAATGACATTTTAAATACGTGTGTGTGTGTGTGTGTGTGTGTGTGAGTTATATCTATCAGAACGAGTAATAAGGCACACTCCTGGATTTAAATTCTACAAATATATTTATATAATATTTTTACATAATGAAGTTATTTTATTAAAGGGAAACTCCAGTGCTAGGAAAACAATCCGTTTTCCTGGCACTGGAGGGTCCCTCTCCCTCCCACCCCCAATCCCCAGTTGCTGAAGGGGTGAAAACCCCTTCAGTGACTTACCAGAGGCAGCGACAGGTCCCACGTCGCTGCTTCCTCCTCCCCCGCCACTCCTCCTTCTGCTTACGTCGGCCGGTGGGCGAGACTGATCTCGCCCGCCGGCCGAGGAGACCTAATGCGCATGCGCGGCAATGCTTCGCATGCGCATTAGCGCACCCCATAGGAAAGCATTGAAAATGAATTTCAATGCTTCCCTATGGGGAATAGAGCGACGCTGGAGGTCCTCACACAGCGTAAGGACGTCCAGCGACGCTCTAGCACAGAAAACCTGTGCTATGAAGCAGGAAGTTCCCTCTAGTGGCTGTCTAATAGACAGCCACTAGGGGAGGACTTAACCCTGCAAGGTAATTATTGCAGTTTAAAAAAAACTGCAATAATTACACTTGCAGGGTTAAGGGTAGTGGGAGTTGGCACCCAGCCCACTCCAATGAGCAGAAGTGGTCTGGGTGCCTGGAGTGTCCCTTTAATTACAATCTAAGGAACCTGCCCCACAACCAAGGATATAGTCCATAATTTTGCTTGCAAGCCCTATATTTAACCCTATAACTTTCCAGGACACCATAAAACCTGTACATGGGGGGGTAACGGATTAATTGGTTTTCAATGCATTCCTATGGGACACCGCGTTTCGGTTTACAAATTTTTCGCAATAAGAAACGTCCCGGAGAACGCATTAAATTCGTAAACCGAGATCCCACTGTAATTGTTGTGATACGTTTTACTATTTTAAAACACTCCTATTTGTGTTCAGCGAAGTCTCCCGAGTAGAACAGTACCCCCCATGTACAGGTTTTATGGTGTTTTCAAAAGTTACTGAGTCAAATATAAGGCTTGAATTTCCTTTTTTTTTTAACGTTGAAATTTGCCGATTGGTTATGTTGCCTTTGAGACCGTATGGTAGCCCAGGAATTAGAATTACCCCCATGATGGCATACCATTTGCAAAAATAGTGAACCCAGGGTATTCAATATGGGGTATGTCCAGTCTTTTTTAGTAGCCACTTAGTCACAAACACTAGCCAAAATTAGCGTTCAATCTAGATTTTTGCATTTTTTTTTGTTTGTGACTAAGTGGCTACTAGAAAAGACTGGATATACCCCATTTGCAATACCTTGGGTTGTCTACTTTTGCAAATGGTATGCCATCATGGGAGTCATTCTCATTCCTGAGCTACCATATGGTCTCTACAACATAACCAGTCTGGCAAATCTCAATGTGTATAAACTGAAAAATGTAACGTGCTATATTTGGCCCTGTAACTTCCCAAAACCCCATAAAACCTGTACATAGGGGGTACTGTTTTACACATGAGACATCGCTGAATACGTGTATTTTATTGCAGTAACAGCTAACAGTATTGTTACATTCACTGTTAAAATGTAATGATGAACTAAAAAAATAACATTTCTTAATTTCTCATTTTCTTAAATATTTTATTCATATTAAATTATGTTTAATATACAAATATTTGATGTGACATGAAAGCCCTGTTTCCTGAACAAAATAATTTATGATAAGTGTGGGTGCACATAATATGAAGAGGTGAATTATGCCTGAACAGCAAATTCACAGCTTGTACAAATGGCTCAGTCCTTACAGGGTTAATAGGCAGACTTACAATATCCAAGGCGGTATTCTGCCTTTATCCCCTAGATGGCAGTGCAGTTAACACATTGTGTGCTCCGCATGACATTACAGGATACAGTCTGAGGGTGCTCCCTCGGCTGCTTGTCTCTTTTATTCCTTCACAAAATCTTCACAAAATTCGATAATCAAGGTGGGGATTTCATTCTCGTAATGTGTAAAAGGCAGCTCTAAAGACTTATCTGCATCCAATTTATACATTTGGCTTTCTTTCTTTGTTTTTTGTTACATGATGCTCTGTAACAAACCGTCCGAAATGAGGTTATGGAGCTATAAATAGGTTTGTCTTACTTTGTTGACCCTGGCTTCGAGAAGCTGGTTTGACTATATATAAATATATCTATATACAGAGTGGGCCAAAATTCTGAGTAACGTTTGTGGAGTCAATAACAATGATATTACATACAATGAATGCATAACGTATGGTGATTTGTTTGACTAGGTATAAAAATGCCATCTTTTTAATAAGCTTAATTTGCCAACTATAAGTTGGGAACTTTTGATTGCATTGTTCATAACATTAAAGGGACACTATAGTAACCCAGACAACCTTATCTTAATGAAGCAGTTTTGGTGTATATATCATGCCCCTGCAGTCTCACTGCTCAATTCTCTTCCATTTAGGAGTTAAATCCCTTTGTTTATGTAGCCCTAGTCACACCTCCCTGCATGTGACTTACACATCCTTCCTAAACACTTCCTGTAAAGAGTCTTCTAATGTTTACACTTCCTTTATGGCAAATTATCTTTAATATAGAATTTTAATATAGAACTTATCTCCTGCGCTGTTAATATCTCTGTTAATCCCATGTGTGATTAAAGTTCAATTTACAGAGCAGGAGGTAAAAACTTTTAAAGTAAGTTACATCTGATTGAAAATGAAACCATTTTTTCATGCAGGCTGTGTCAGTCCCAACCAGGGGAGGTGTGGCTAGGGCTGCATAGACAGAAACAAAGTGATTTAACTCCTAAATAGCAGAGAATTGTACATTATGCTAACGCAGTGTACCTATAATCTTAATTTTAATAATGACAGGAGGCTTCATATTTTGTATAACTTTCTTTACTTATGCCTCCAGCAGCACAAGTCAATTATAAAACTTTAACCAATCAAAAACAAGTAACACATTCCATATAAAGCCCTGACCGGCATAGCTCCTCCTCTTTGATGTGAAAACAGTCTACAATAACATCCGTAACCATAACGAAAATCTTGGATAACTTTGGTATCCATAACTCGAGCTGAAGAGTGAAGTAGTCCAGCTTGTCCGATCCCGAGGCCAGCAATGAAGCTTACACTGAAAGGAACAGAAATAAGTGAAAGGTGGTGGGAATGAACTGACCCTAATTTAATCAAACAATATGTGAACATTTCTAATAAACATATTCGTATAACATGAATCCATACATCACATTGAAGGAATAAGCAATTATCAAAACTTAAGCAGTAATACACTTATCTACTATACGTAACATGATAAACCGAAACAAAATGCTTCCAAATATCACGAGTTATAGGGGGGGAAACCCAGGGAGGGAAAATACTCGCCTCCTGTCATTATAAAGATTATAGGTACACTACGTTGGCATAATCTACAATTTTACTACATGACAGGAGGCTTCCTATTTTGCATTTTTTACGCTGTGCTAAAAAAGTAAAGGACGCGTGCAAAGTCTGACGGAAATAAAAAAAAAGTATCTTCCCGCGTCCCGTCTGCTGCACGGAGAATATCGGCCCGTGAAATCCCAAGATGCAGCGTCGCCCCATACTGAGTGAGCGCTGAAATACGGCTCCATGTAAAAAAAAAAGAAGCAAACATACCTATCTCACTAGTGTGGTGGTCGTAACCGGTTTGTATGGACTGGTATGAGAAGTTGACCAGATTGCGAATATCGAAGGGTTTTGGTAACCTCCACGTACCTTACCAATGGTAAGGCTTACCAACACACAAACACGGGAAAATGGGTAATACACGGATGCGGAGTTAGTCTTGGTTCCGCATGATACTGTAAAGATACCATCTGGAGATACCAAGAACCCGTCCACATCGAACGTCTGAATGTCGGAGACTCGTTGAAAAGAAACAAGGCATAAAAGTAGTGTGAGTTTGGCCGAGCGCTTTCGGAATGAAAGGTCTGAATTATCCGGCCAATTTCGCAGAAAAGTAAGAACTAAATCTACGTCCCATAACAGAGTATACTTCGGACATGGTGATCTAGACAGTTTGATACCTCGCAGTAAGCGGCTTATCAAAGGGTCCTGTCCGACAGGGATGCCCCAAAGTGGAACGTGAGCCGCCGAAATCGCTGACCGAATCACATAAATGGAGGTGTAAGAATGACCCGATTGAAAAAAGGTGCTCTGGCAAGGAGTCGAAGAGGGTTGTTGTCTTTCCGAAGTACACGTCGTATCTCCTTTTGAATTGCGGCTATTTTTGAAGTGGGGAATCGTAGCAAACACATTCTCGAGTCTATTTCGAATCCGAGGAATTGGATTACTCGGGATGGAGATAGTGCCGATTTCTCTCAGATAACTACAGATCCCAGAGATTCGAGAAACCGAACTATAAATCTCGTTTGAAATCTGTCTAGATTGCGGGTTTCGCAGAAAATCAGCATGTCTTCCAGATAGATGAGACAGCGGGTTCCCTTTGCTCGTAGGTGCGCCATGACTAGCCTCAGAAGTTTTGTGAAGCACTGTGGGACAGGCCTGAGACCAAATGGCAGGCACATGAATTGGCATGGTTGGCCCTGCCAAATGAAGCAAAGGAATGGGCAGCTCCCTAGTGCTACAGAGACGTACAGGTACGCGTCCTTCAAGTCCAAACGCATGAACCAGTTGTTTGCAAGGAGGAGATCTCGTAAGAGATGGATACCTTCCATCTTGAAGTGTGGATATGCCACAGAACCATTGAGTTGATGACGGGTTGGTAGTCTCCCGTCTATTTTTTACCACAAAGATATTGCTGAAGTATCTTGTGTCGTCCGGTGTACGAATTGCACCGCACCTTTGTCAATTAGTGTGTGAATCTCCTCGTCTATGAGGTTTGTGTGGTCTTCTGATGTCCAAAGGTGGTGTGGAAGTTCGGTCTGCACTGGTGTACAGACAAACTCTATAATGTAGTCCTTTATCGTCTGCCGGATCCAAGAGATCTTTTCCCAGTTCTGTGGAAAGAGGGACAGTCTGCCTGTGGGGTTATACATGACTGACCATGTAGTGAAAGAGGTATGCTCACCTGAGTTGAAACGTCCTCGTCCACGAGAGCCTCCGTCACAAAAGGATCTCCTTGTGAAGGCGGCCCGGGATGATGGGAAGAATGGTTGTTGCGTTTAATTTCTGGGACCTGTGGACCAGAAGCAGCTGGTGGCTCGACCGCTCTGCCGACCAGCCCTGCCAAAAACACCTCTGCTCGGAGCAGGGTTGCGGAAAACTTGTTTTATTAAATGTTTGAGCCTTATTAAGGGTTGTATACAGATTCACATGCTTCTTTAGTTCCGCTATGAATGGTTCTCTAAATAACAGCACCAGAGGGCCCAGTTCCTTTTTTCCTAACTCCAACAGTTTGGAGTCCATCTTAAACAAGGCCACCTTGCGTCGTTCTGCACATATGGCTACGTTCGTGTTGCACCCATTCTCTTATGTCATTGGCATCCAAAGGAGTGCCCTGGGATAGAGCCAGGTTCACAAAGTATAGAATTTTTGCTAATGGACCGAGCATATCCAGTGGTGTCAAACTCCGGGGTGTGAGCGATCTTGTCTGGTAGGAGCGGTCATGGGCATTCGGCCCGAAGAAGAGCCTGTACTTCCTTCTCAATGGGTTTTCTCAACCAAAAATGAATGAATTGTGCCAGGTGGTCTGACAATCCCCATTCGGACGATCTTGGGTGACAGATTGTGCGGGGATCAAACATGGGTGTACCCTGCGTGGCGAGGAAAGCATCTGCGAGAACCCAATTGCCAAATAGTTTCCCGTATGTATCGGGAGCCCTCCTCTTCTGATGGAGCATCCTCCGCTCTCCATTCATCCACAATCTCCTGGGTGGGAGGAGGGAGTCATCATAATGCAAAGATCCAATATGAGGGGGGAGTAGGGTCTAGGTGTTCCGCCCAGCGGCTTCGTTTGAGGGGGACCTTGCCATTTAATTTCAGAGGGGCCGTGGTGCTGCCCTTCCAGTGTCTTTTAGACACTAAACCTTCCGCTTTGGATTTTTCGGAGTCCATAACCTCCGCAGTAGTCGAGGCGTCAATGCCCACTGTGTCGGGGGGATTCTGCAATAGTATCTGAGAAATCGCTTTTTCCACCGAAGCAGCCACTGCCGCATTTATCATTAACTGGAAGTCCTGCGAGGGGGTTTGCGATGAGTCAGTCATATTGTGGGCAGTCTAGTCTTCCAGTCTGTGGAAGACAGAATAGGTTCAGGTATAGCAGTACACGTGTTATGACACAGTGGGTCTCCACATACAACTCGGGGTCACCTAGGGTTTTCAGGTAATCACAGCCACTTACCGAGGCAATACCGTTAGGCAGCCTGAAGAGGGAGTCCCTCTCTATATGACCTGGATGAGCGGTAAAGATATCGGGTTATAGCTTGTGTAATGGGAGATGGCTAGGGTCTCAATATTGCCCAAGGAGGTCACCCTTGTTATGGCCCAAGGTTGTGGGGACAGTACCATTGCTGGTGCTGCTGGAGGCATAAGTAAAGAAAGTTATGCAAAATAGGAAGCCTCCTGTCATGTAGTAAAATTAAGCAGTGAGACTGCAGGGACATGATCTATACATTATAACTGCTTCATTTTGATAAAGTCCATTTAATGTTTGGATCTCTAGTACTCTCTTAGCTGCTCAAGTTTTGTTCACGTACATCGGTGAAACCCGTTCTCCTCACAGGAAATAATTGGTTAGGGCGAAGAATCTGTGAATTTCTGGGAAATTATTAGTTCACAGAACAGTTGTCCTAGAAGGTCCATTGTGGACCTGGCTGTATTTTAATTTTTTTAATTTATTCAATTATTTTATTTTCTCCTTCAGGTTTCCCCCACCCCATGAATAAATTGTAAGCTTTTTGGGGGGCAGGCTGCCTTCTCCTGTTGTCTGTGTTAGTATCCTTACTTATCCGTTACCCATTCTATCACTATATAAAATCTGTCACTAATCCGACTAATGGGATAAGGTGTGTGTCTGTTGGCGTTTTTGGTTGATGGGGCTAGAAGAATGCGACATTGACACACACAATAGTTTCACATGTTGTCACAACCATGTGTCTGCAATGTTTATATTTAAACTATTAATTAACTAAAATCCATCATTAGCACGAGGCATGTGAAATAAATTGGGTATTTTTTTTGTCTCCTTTTTAGATTCTCTCAGTCTCCTGCTCTAGAACTAGACAAGTTTCTAGAAGATGTCAGGTAAGTAGATCTGCATGCCAGTAGTGTACAGTGTGTGTAGAAAAGGGGGCTGGTGCCCTGAAACACTGTCGGAGGGAGCAGAAAATTGTGCTGGGGGGTGCCCAGAAACTGTTGTGGGGGGGGCGTGGTGCGCAGAATTTGTTCTGGAGAGGCGGGGGAGGTGTCCTGGTTTGGTCTCCTACATACCAACTTTTGCAGCCATTCTTATTTGTTCCAGAAACAGTATTTACCCGCTCACAGCGTTTGGAATTCCAAGGCCTCAGCAGCCGCAGCAGGAGGTGGTTAAGTCCCCTGTGGTCCCACCTTCTGTGAAAACACCAACACCCGAACCTGCCGAGGTGGAAACCCGCAAGGTTAGCTGGTCTGCTGCTATTTTCATCCCTCAAACAAAGATTGGAGTGGGCCATTCTCAATACACTATCCCATCTTAGACATCGACTGACGATGTGCAATATCTCCATATCCAGTGACTGTATAAATGGCCGCTGTGTCTGGCTGCCCCTCACTCTCCCTCCTTTTAATGACTGTATAAAAGAATGTTGTGTGATCTTTTTGACAGTTTGTGTTTGTTTCAGGCCGTACAGATGCAATGTAATATAGAGTCTGTCGAGGAAGGCGCCAAGCACCATGTAAGCACCACCTTTGATATGTTTGCCATAAAGTTGTTGTCTTTTTGTATAGACTTATTGTGTCACTATACCCCACTCCCTCTAACATGTAAACTCACTGAGCAGAGCCCTCAATCCCTCTGTTACTGTGTCACTATACCCCACTCCCTCTAACATAAAGTGAGGTTTGGCTTTAACCCTGGGAACCAGGAGAGTGCGGTGCCCTTTCCTCTATTGATAATGTTTACACAGCTGGTACCAGGAGAGTGCGGTGCCCTTTCCTCTATTGATAATGTTTACACAGCTGGTACCAGGAGAGTGCGGTGCCCTTTCCTCTATTGATAATGTTTACACAGCTGGAACCAGGAGAGTGCGGTGCCCTTTCCTCTATTGATAATGTTTACACAGCTGGTACCAGGAGAGTGCGGTGCCCTTTCCTCTATTGATAATGTTTACACAGCTGGAACCAGGAGAGTGCGGTGCCCTTTCCTCTATTGATAATGTTTACACAGCTGGAACCAGGAGAGTGCGGTGCCCTTTCCTCTATTGATAATGTTTACACAGCTGGAACCAGGAGAGTGCGGTGCCCTTTCCTCTATTGATAATGTTTACACAGCTGGTACCAGGAGAGTGCGGTGCCCTTTCCTCTATTGATAATGTTTACACAGCTGGAACCAGGAGAGTGCGGTGCCCTTTCCTCTATTGATAATGTTTACACAGCTGGTACCAGGAGAGTGCGGTGCCCTTTCCTCTATTGATAATGTTTACACAGCTGGTACCAGGAGAGTGCGGTGCCCTTTCCTCTATTGATAATGTTTACACAGCTGGAACCAGGAGAGTGCGGTGCCCTTTCCTCTATTGATAATGTTTACACAGCTGGTACCAGGAGAGTGCGGTGCCCTTACCTCTATTGATAATGTTTACACAGCTGGTACCAGGAGAGTGCGGTGCCCTTTCCTCTATTGATAATGTTTACACAGCTGGAACCAGGAGAGTGCGGTGCCCTTTCCTCTATTGATAATGTTTACACAGCTGGAACCAGGAGAGTGCGGTGCCCTTTCCTCTATTGATAATGTTTACACAGCTGGTACCAGGAGAGTGCGGTGCCCTTTCCTCTATTGATAATGTTTACACAGCTGGAACCAGGAGAGTGCGGTGCCCTTTCCTCTATTGATAATGTTTACACAGCTGGTACCAGGAGAGTGCGGTGCCCTTTCCTCTATTGATAATGTTTACACAGCTGGTACCAGGAGAGTGCGGTGCCCTTTCCTCTATTGATAATGTTTACACAGCTGGAACCAGGAGAGTGCGGTGCCCTTTCCTCTATTGATAATGTTTACACAGCTGGTACCAGGAGAGTGCGGTGCCCTTTCCTCTATTGATAATGTTTACACAGCTGGTACCAGGAGAGTGCGGTGCCCTTTCCTCTATTGATAATGTTTACACAGCTGGAACCAGGAGAGTGCGGTGCCCTTTCCTCTATTGATAATGTTTACACAGCTGGAACCAGGAGAGTGCGGTGCCCTTTCCTCTATTGATAATGTTTACACAGCTGGAACCAGGAGAGTGCGGTGCCCTTTCCTCTATTGATCATGTTTACACAGCTGGTACCAGGAGAGTGCGGTGCCCTTTCCTCTATTGATAATGTTTACACAGCTGGAACCAGGAGAGTGCGGTGCCCTTTCCTCTATTGATAATGTTTACACAGCTGGTACCAGGAGAGTGCGGTGCCCTTTCCTCTATTGATAATGTTTACACAGCTGGTACCAGGAGAGTGCAGTGCCCTTTCCTCTATTGATAATGTTTACACAGCTGGTACCAGGTCACGTTGCCTTCAATGAGTTACAGTATAATCTCCATAGGATTCTCCATGTTCTAACCACGCATTCTTTCTCCACAGCTCACTTTGTTACTAAAGCTAGAAGATAAATTGAACAGACATTTAAGCTGTGACCTCCTTCCCAGTGAGTAGCTTCTTTCAAATGGAGACTCAGTATGTTTCATTAGTGTTTCAAGGAACACTTGCTGACTTCTGTATGGTCCGTGCTAGGGATAGCAATGTTTGTCCTGCTTGCTGACCAGTCTTGTCCGTGTTAGGGATAGCAATGTTTGTCCTGCTTACTGACAGTCTTGTCCGTGCTAGGGATAGCAATGTTTGTCCTGCTTGCTGACCAGTCTTGTCCGTGTTAGGGATAGCAATGTTTGTCCTGCTTTCTGACCCGTCTTGTCTGTGGTAGGGATAGGTATGTTTGTGCTGCTTGCTGACCCGTCTTGTCCATGCTAGGGATAGCTGACTTCCTGTATGGTCCGTGTTAGGGATAGCAATATTTGTCCTGCTTTCTGACCCGTCTTGTCCGTGTTAGGGATAGCAATGTTTGTCCTGCTTTCTGACCCATCTTGTCTGTGGTAGGGATAGGTATGTTTGTGCTGCTTGCTGACCCGTCTTGTCCATGCTAGGGATAGCTGACTTCCTGTATGGTCCGTGTTAGGGATAGCAATATTTGTCCTGCTTGTTGACCAGTCTAGTCCATGCTAGGGATAGCAATGTTTCTCCTGCTTGCTGACTTGTCTTGTCCATGCTAGGTTAGGGTTGCTGTATTGATAAGATGTGTTCTGTTTCGTAGATGAGAACATTCCGGAGCTGGCCGCAGAGCTTGTCCAGTTGGGATTTGTTAGTGAGGTAGGTACACTTTGCGTGTGACTGCAGGTTTGTTGGTTTGTTTTGGTGTTGGCTGGGTTGGAGCTATCTGGGTGAAGCTGTGCTTGACTGCTGCATGAAGAGCTTGATTGCTGGCTGGAGGTCCATGTTGTCACTCACTAATCTGCCCTCTCTCCCTACAGGCTGACCAGAATAGACTTGCATCTTTACTTGAAGACGCTTTTAGCAAATTTTACTTTGCTCGCAACGGTAACATGATAGCTGTGACGGTTTCATCATAGCCATGTCTTCCTGGCAGCAACCCCAGTGAGGACATCTCCGCGTTAAAGTCTGGACTTCCATAATCCTTCTCTGCAGCGGTGCTGAGGTCCTGAATAGTCACGTCTTGGGATGTACATAGTGTCCAGCTGCCGGGGGTTCATGCCCAGCGCAGAACGATTTTCTGATCTATATTCACATGGTAGTCTGCTTCTGCTGCTCCGCTGAGTGTTATCCTGCGTTTCGGCTGTGGGTGGAGCCTTTTCTTTCTCCTGGTCTGTCTCATGCCAGGGCCATTGTGTGGCGTTGAATGTGGGTGAGGCTTGTCCTGTTACCCTGTTTACACAAAGAATCCATTCTGCATATGACACAAATGGTTATCCAAACTCATTTATTCATTCATAATGTGAATTCATGCATTAAACTGCCACCTAATGGGTACTGGAAATGTGAATATGACGTGTTCCCCACCTCAGTGCTGAGATTCATGCATTAGTAACCCCAGGCCCATTCAACTCTTGGTTTACTATATTATATAATATTGGCGTATTCAGAACTCAGCTGATCAGAGGGTCCCTGACTCCAAAGGTATCTTTATCACAGGCCTCTCCCTTGTTTGGAATATGCTCCTTTAACTCTCTCCCTGCCACTCAAGCTACAGTAATAATGCTGTACGGAGCAGGAACTCAATCCGCATGGCGTGGCGCTGTTTGTGTGCGTTTAGCTGTTTTTCCAGTGCTCTGCGTTAAGGCATTTGTATTGCAGTGGAGGAACATAGTGAGCAAGGTAGCTATATCTGTATTGTTTACAGTAGAACTCTAGAGCGTCATAACGAACTACTTGCATATCTCAATATGCATCCGAGACAACACTGTCAGAAATATCCGCAGGTTCCCTTAAACATTGCTTCGTTCTCCCCATTCTGGTTCATACAGGCATTCTTATATCCTCTTATCCTGGTCCCATCGGAGCTTTAGTGTAGCGTCATGCTGATACAAGAGGGAATCCTAGTGGCGGTCTGAGCTTTGAAGCTTGCAAGTTGTTTGGGCAGGAAGGGGCCTAGGAGGTGTCTAAACTAGATTCCAACTGAATGATGTCTCAGAGGAGATGTATGTGTGTTGTAGTCTGAGGAAGGCAGATCCTGTTTTTAAAGCGGCTGTAAATTGCTTACTGTACTCCAAAACATTCATTGTAAGTATTGCTTCTTGGAAGAAATCAAAATCCATGTGAGAAAAGCAGGAGATTGATCATCGTGGTAAGAGGCGCCTGTCTATTGGCAGGAGTATAAAGGTTATAGGAGCTGTGTGTAACCTCTTGGGATGGGGTAGGTAAGGGGTAGGCAACCTTTGGCACCTCAGATGTTGTGGACTACATATTCCATAAAGCTGGCAAAAGCATCAAGGGAGATGTAGTATACAACTTCTGGAGTGCCAAAGTATAACTCCCTAGGATGGGAACTGTGTGTGTATAATGGGAGGAGAGTATAACCCTGTGGGGTGGGAGCGGCATGTGTAATGGGAGGAGAGTATAACCCTCCGCGGTGGAAGCTGTGTGTGTATAATGGGAGGAGAGTATGACCCTGTGGGGTGGTGGCTGCGTGTGTAAAGGGAGGAGAGTATAACTCTGTGGGGTGGTGGCTGCGTGTGTAATGGGAGAAAAGTATAACCCTGTGGGGTGGGAGCTGATATAATGGTAGGAGATGATAGCCCACACTGTAATAGCTGCATATTGTGGGAGGATAGAAGTTGCAGTTCACATTTGCAGTAGGTGTCTTGGAGGTGCAGCATTGTTGATACGTGTAGTGGCTGCAGTTCTTGGAAGAGGAAATAACAGGTGGTTGTGGTGTCAGGCAGAGGTTCTGACGTATGTATCAGACATGGGGTTACAGCTAGTTTGGGTAGCAGTGTTCTCGATAACCAAGAACCTCCTGCCCTGCCTGATTCTCCTGTAGTGACCTTGTTGAGCTGTCCCTCGGTTCTGGCTGGATGGGTCCTGAGCATTGCAGAGCAGCAAGCTCTCTTGTGTTTACATGGACTCTCTAAAAACCATTACTACAGTTTATTATACGGTTTATCGGTGCAGTCACTGGGTTTGGGTTTTTTTGTTGTTGGTAATTTCACCTTTGCTTTATCTAGCCACTTGTGTCTAATTTAGGGCAGCAATGATAGACTGTGAGTACGGGGCGGAAACTCCTCCAGCTCTTGTTGCTGTCCAAAGCTGAGCACCATTTTCTATGAAGCTTTTTTGATAAAGACCGAGTGGCCCATACACAGTACAGTAATGGTAAGGTGGGCTATAAATTGGCGGTTTATCCCTTCCATTGGTCCGGGGCCCCGATGGCCTGAGCACACTGCGCTGTGTGTAATTATCTCCTTCGTGTAACTGGCAGGATGGGAAGAGGGGGATCTCCTGCCTATTTTATCACTGTACGCTTTGCACAATATTAAAGTCTGAAAATCACCTGTATGTCCATGTCGTCCATTTTTATTTGTAACTAATATTTTTTGTTTTTCTTTTTTCTGTAAATAAAACTTGGTTTGTTGTATATAAATGTGTTGTTTACTTTGTTTCATGCATTTAGAGGCTTGAAATATCACTGAGCAATGAAACTATAAGAGATGGACACTATTATTATTTATATAGCGCCAACAAATTCCACAGCGGTGTACAATGGGTGGACTAACAGCTACGTATATGTAACCAGACAAGTTGGACACACAGGAACAGAGGGGTTGAGGGCCCTGCTCAATGAGCTTACATTCTAGAGACAGTGGGGTATAGTAACAGTAACAGAGGGATTGAGGACCCTGCTCAGTGAGTTTACATGTTAGAGGGAGTGGGGTATAGTGACACAGTAATAGAGGGATTGAGGGCCTGCTCAGTGAGCTTACATGTTAGAGGGAGTGGGGTATAGTGACACAGTAACCGAGGGATTGAGGGCCCTGCTCAGTGAGCTTACATGTTAGAGGGAGTGGTACAGGAGATTCAGTTTACTGTTTCCGGCCGGACTGACAGGAAGTGCACACTGAGTGCTCACTTCCTTTCAGTCCGGCCGGGAACAGGAAACTGAATCTCCTGTTACCGTGTGGTACCCGGCCGGACTGTCAGCCAGGAGGAAGAGGAGCTTGGCCACGGTACAGGGAAGGGGAGGTGAGAAGAACATAGGGAGGGGGGAGTAAAAAGAACATAGGGGAGGGGGAGTAAAAAGAACATAGGGGAGGGGGGAGTAAAAAGAATGGAGGGGAGTGGGGAGTAAAATGAACATAGTGGAGGGGGGAGTAAAAAGAACATGGGGGAGTGGAAAGAACATAGGGGAGAGGGGGAGTGGAAAGAACATGGGGAGAGGAGGAGTGGAAAGAACATAGGGGAGAGGGGGGAGTGGAAAGAACATAGGGGAGAGGGGGGAGTGGAAAGAACATAGGGGAGAGGGGGGAGTGGAAAGAACATAGGGGAGAGGGGGGAGTGGAAAGAACATTGGGGAGAGGGGGAGTGGAAAGAACAGGGGAGAGGGGGGAGTGGAAAGAACATAGGGGAGAGGGGGGAGTGGAAAGAACATAGGGGAGAGGGGGGAGTGGAAAGAACATAGGGGAGAGGGGGGAGTGGAAAGAACAGGGGAGAGGGGGGAGTGGAAAGAACAGGGGAGAGGGGGGAGTGGAAAGAACATAGGGGAGAGGGGGGAGTGGAAAGAACATAGGGGAGAGGGGGGAGTGGAAAGAACATAGGGGAGAGGGGGGAGTGGAAAGAACATAGGGGAGAGGGGGGAGTGAAAAGAACATGGGGAGGGTGGAGTAAAAAGAACATGGGGAGGGTGGAGTAAAAAGAACATGGGGAGGGTGGAGTAAAAAGAACATGGGGAGGGTGGAGTAAAAAGAACATGGGGAGGGTGGAGTAAAAAGAACATGGGGAGGGTGGAGTAAAAAGAACATGGGGAGGGTGGAGTAAAAAGAACATGGGGAGGGTGGAGTAAAAAGAACATAGGGAGGGGGAGTAAAGAACATGGGGGAGTAAAAAGAACATGGGGGAGAATGAAGTAAGGACATGGGGAGGGGAAGTAAAAAGAACATGGGGGGAGAAGGAAGTAAGAAGGACACGGGGAGGGGAGTAAGAAGGACATGGGGAGGGGGAGTAAAAAGAACATTGGGGAGGGAGTAAGAAGGACACGGGGGGAGGGGAGTAAGAAGGACATGGGGAAGTAAGAAGGACACGGGGAGGGGGGAAGGAAGTATGAAGGACACGGGGAGGGGGAGTAAAAAGAACATGGGAGGGAAGGAAGGAAGTAAGAAGGACACGGGGAGAGGGGAGTAAAAAGAACATGGGGAGGGGGGAGTATAAAGAACATGGTAGGGAAGGGGGGAGTAAAAAGAACATGGGAGGGGAGAGGGGAGTAAAAAGAACACGGGGGAGTAAAAAGAACATGGGGAAGGGGAGAGTAAAAAAACATGGGGGAGGGAAGCAAGAAGGGGAGGGGGAGTAAAAAAAAAACATGAGGGGAGTAAAAAGAACATGGGAGGGCTAGGGGGAGTAAATAGAACATGGGGGAGTAAAAAGAACATGGGGAGGGGGAGAGTAAGAAGGACACGGGGGAAGGGAGTAATAAGTGTCTCAGTGGTATAGGGAGGGGGAGGGGGGAGTAAGAAGGACACATAGCCAGTAACCTGTGTTTATTATACATTATCCCCCCCATAGCCAGTAACCTGTGTTTATTATACATTATCCCTCCATAGCCAGTAACCTGTGTTTATTATACATTATCCCCCCCATAGCCAGTAACCTGTGTTTATTATACATTATCCCCCCATAGCCAGTAACCTGTGTTTATTATACATTATCCACCCATAGCCAGTAACCTGTGTTTATTATACATTATCCTCCCCATAGCCAGTAACCTGTGTTTATTATACATTATCCTCCCCATAGCCAGTAACCTGTGTTTATTATACATTATCCCCCCATAGCCAGTAACCTGTGTTTATTATACATTATTCTCCCATAGCCAGTAACCTGTGTTTATTATACATTATCCCCCCATAGCCAGTAACCTGTGTTTATTATACATTATCCTCCCATAGCCAGTAACCTGTGTTTATTATACATTATCCCCCCATAGCCAGTAACCTGTGTTTATTATACATTATCCCCCCCATAGCCAGTAACCTGTGTTTATTATACATTATCCCTCCCATAGCCAGTAACCTGTGTTTATTATACATTATCCCCCATAGCCAGTAACCTGTGTTTATTATACATTATCCTCCCCATAGCCAGTAACCTGTGTTTATTATACATTATCCTCCCCATAGCCAGTAACCTGTGTTTATTATACATTATCCTCCCATAGCCAGTAACCTGTGTTTATTATACATTATCCCCCCCATAGCCAGTAACCTGTGTTTATTATACATTATCCTCCCATAGCCAGTAACCTGTGTTTATTATACATTATCCTCCCATAGCCAGTAACCTGTGTTTATTATACATTATCCCCCCATAGCCAGTAACCTGTGTTTATTATACATTATCCCTCCATAGCCAGTAACCTGTGTTTATTATACATTATCCCCCCCATAGCCAGTAACCTGTGTTTATTATACATTATCCTCCCCATAGCCAGTAACCTGTGTTTATTATACATTATCCTCCATAGCCAGTAACCTGTTTATTATACATTATCCACCCATAGCCAGTAACCTGTGTTTATTATACATTATCCACCCATAGCCAGTAACCTGTGTTTATTATACATTATCCACCCATAGCCAGTAACCTGTGTTTATTATACATTATCCCTCCCATAGCCAGTAACCTGTGTTTATTATACATTATCCTCCCCATAGCCAGTAACCTGTGTTTATTATACATTATCCCTCCCATAGCCAGTAACCTGTGTTTATTATACATTATCCCCCCATAGCCAGTAACCTGTGTTTATTATACATCATCCTCCATTGCCAGTAACCTGTGTTTATTATACATTATCCACCCATAGCCAGTAACCTGTGTTTATTATACATTATCCACCCATAGCCAGTAACCTGTGTTTATTATACATTATCCACCCATAGCCAGTAACCTGTGTTTATTATACATTATCCCTCCCATAGCCAGTAACCTGTGTTTATTATACATTATCCTCCCCATAGCCAGTAACCTGTGTTTATTATACATTATCCCTCCCATAGCCAGTAACCTGTGTTTATTATACATTATCCCCCATAGCCAGTAACCTGTGTTTATTATACATCATCCTCCATAGCCAGTAACCTGTGTTTATTATACATTATCCCTCCCGTAGCCAGTAACCTGTGTTTATTGTACATTATCCCCCCATAGCCAGTAACCTGTGTTTATTATACATCATCCTCCATAGCCAGTAACCTGTGTTTATTATACATTATCCCCCATAGCCAGTAACCTGTGTTTATTATACATTATCCCCCATAGCCAGTAACCTGTGTTTATTATACATTATCCCCCCATATCCAGTAACCTGTATTTATTATACATTATCCCTCCCATAGCCAGTAACCTGTGTTTATTATACATTATCCCCCCATAGCCAGTAACCTGTGTTTATTATACATTATCCTCCCATAGCCAGTAACCTGTGTTTATTATACATTATCCTCCCATAGCCAGTAACCTGTGTTTATTATACATTATCCCCCATAGCCAGAAACCTGGGTTTATTATACATTATCCCCCATAGCCAGTAACCTGTGTTTATTATACATTATCCCCCCATAGCCAGTAACCTGTATTTATTATACATTATCCCTCCCATAGCCAGTAACCTGTTTATTATACATTATCTCCCATAGCCAGTAACCTGTGTTTATTATACATTATCCTCCCATAGCCAGTAACCTGTTTATTATACATTATCCCCCATAGCCAGTAACCTGTTTATTATACATTATCTCCCATAGCCAGTAACCTGTGTTTATTATACATTATCCTCCCATAGCCAGTAACCTGTGTTTATTATACATTATCCCCCCATAGCCAGTAACCTGTGTTTATTATACATTATCCTCCCATAGCCAGTAACCTGTGTTTATTATACATTATCCCCCCCATAGCCAGTAACCTGTGTTTATTATACATTATCCTCCCATAGCCAGTAACCTGTGTTTATTATACATTATCCCTCCCATAGCCAGTAACCTGTGTTTATTATACATTATCCTCCCATAGCCAGTAACCTGTGTTTATTATACATTATCCCCCCCATAGCCAGTAACCTGTTTATTATACATTATCCTCCCATAGCCAGTAACCTGTGTTTATTATACATTATCCTCCCATAGCCAGTAACCTGTGTTTATTATACATTATCCCCCCATAGCCAGTAACCTGTGTTTATTATACATTATCCCCCCCATAGCCAGTAACCTGTGTTTATTATACATTATCCCCCCCCCCATAGCCAGTAACCTGTGTTTATTATACATTATCCTCCCATAGCCAGTAACCTGTGTTTATTATACATTATCCTCCCATAGCCAGTAACCTGTGTTTATTATACATTATCCTCCCATAGCCAGTAACCTGTGTTTATTATACATTATCCCCCATAGCCAGTAACCTGTGTTTATTATACATTATCCCCCCCATAGTCATTTATCGTTGGACCTAGGCAGCATGATGTCTTAGGCCAGCCCAGAGAGTGAGTGAGTGAGTGAATAATATAATATATATGTTCACAAACATATTAGTAATATATGTAAAACGGGTTCATGCAAAGAGGGTGAAAAGGTATTAAAGAAAAACACACTTATTGCATCAAATTTACAAAGCCAAACTTTTAAAAGCTTTCCTCATTTCTTTCTCGGGATGAGGAATATATCGGTTGTAGACTGAGGATTTCCTTCTGCCCAATCTTTTAATAATATGCACTGGAGTGTCAGTGTTGAAGGAGACCGAAGCTGCCCCTATTCTAAATGAAAGACCCGAGACATGGATACAACCCAATCTTAGGAGTAGTGTTCTGATGTAGAAGATGAATTTAGCCGTAGACAGAGGGATTCAGTGAGAGTAGTGGTGAAATGTGTGTGGCATGACTGAGTGTGGATAAGTAAGAGTCAAGTATTTTAACTGGGCACTAGTTCTAGGTGGGATAAAGTGGTATAGCGAATGGATTGTTTTAGAGGTTTGTAGAGAAAGTATATAGTGATCATGATTTTTAGCGATATCCAATATTTTTAAGGTGGTCCCAGTGCCGCCACTCATATCTGGTGTCACAATAGCTTGCATTTAAAAAAACAACAACTTTTTTGACTGTAATATAATAGCAGTCAGTTTCCTTCACACGTGTGCGTTTCAGGGCCTGCCAGGGCACAGTGTCACACCAGTGCAACTCATATCTGGTGTAACAATAGTGTACATTTAAAAAAAAAATACAGGGGGCTTGTTGTCACCTTTCGGGGACCCTTGGTGTTGTACGTGGCTGGGTGGAGGAAGAGACCTTCAATGACATCGGTGAGGACAAGGAACGGGACATGGCTAGCTTGGTATCCAACCTTGTGCAAATGGGGAATTTGCGGTTGTGCAAATGGACTGTTTGCGGTTGTTTGCGGGGCGTTAAACGGGGAGTTTGGTCTGTCACTGTGAAGCGGGTGTAACCCTTACACTACCTGATCGATACAACATCATACCTGATGCACGTTATTCCAAACAATTTAAGAATGTTAGGTGATTTATGCCCTTTATGGATTAAAACCAGACTCTGCATCAACTCAACTAAAATCCAATATAAATTGTAACACGAGAAATGTGGTATACATGCTACAATGCCCTTGCGGGATGTGGGGAGAACATGCAGAAAGTTAAAAGAGAGAATACTAGAACACCAAAATAACATTAGAAAAAATTCAATGAAACACATAGTACCATTACACTGCAATACCTGCAATAAATTTGATTGGCGGAGTTTCACCTTTCTGGGCATAGAAAGTTGAATATGTAAAAATGTATGTGTGGCGAAACCAGCTTCGCCACTGTGAACTGGAGAGGCCTGGTTGCTAGCCTCCTGCCCTGCGACTACGGCCCCTGGACATATTGCTCTATAAAAACTATATTTGGGCATGTAATAATTTATATTGCTGCTACTGGCCCTTTAAAATCAGCGATGGACATATTGGTACTTTTGGGACTACTGTCCCTTTAAGACTGTGGAGCATATTCCAGTATACTGCCTTTAATATTACATATGTATTTATGTGTTGGGTTTAACCTGGGATATGTATGCAGCATTCTCCTGATTGTTCGGTAGAATCACTCCATTCATTATATTGAGTGAAACTACCGAACAACCAGACCACCCAGGAATAAGTGTGCCTCCAATTACCGTTTGCAACAATGTTGCAAACAGGTAATTGGCAATCCATGTAATGTATGCTTTGTCCTCTGGGTGGCCGCCATTCGGGAAACGAACACGTGGCGGCGGCCACCGAACAGCGGTGTTTTGCCGTCGAGTGTCTGGAACTAAAATCAGACACTTGACTAGGCAAACACCGCTGAGACCTCCATACTTCCAGAAATTCGTATAGAAACTACAGAATGACCCGCCGTTCGGTAGAAAGAACCCCACAAACAAGGGAATTCATTCAAACCCTCTCCAGGCTCTATAACACAGGCAATTCGTCTGTTTTCATTCCCTTGTTTGTGACCGACCGCAGGGCCAAAATGCATGGAACTGTTTTCGGATACTTTACCCATGCGGTCGGTCAAATCTTTGGAACCCCATATCTCCCGAACCGTTCATCCGAATGACTTGATTCTTGAACATGTTGTCCCCCTGAATAAGGGCTATCAGGGGATACATATGCTACACCTGTTTTGGAGGTGTAGCATATGTATTTGTGGTACATCCAGGAATTGGGGAAAAGGGTGTACGGTATAATTATGTTAAGTGTTAATCTAAGGGGAGGAAATGTGTGGGAGGTACATCCATGTGATTGGTTAATTTCATCCTCCCCCTGGGAGTGTCCTGTATGTACCTGTTTGTAATAAAAGCCAGACTGGGTGTCCCAGTCCAGAGTTCCTGTTTTACCCTCAAAGTGATGTGTCGTCTCATTATTGGGGGGAAGGATTTATTGCATGCTGTTCCAGTTGACTGCTAGGAGTACAAGCCTATTCGTATGGTTCCTATTCAATGGTCTACAGCATTCATATGCTTGGGAGAATTTAAAAGGTTTCTCGGATTCAGTGTTCGTGTGTCTCCAGTCGGGAGAATGGTGTTTGCAGTAGCTGCCTGTGCGTCTGTAAAGGGGATTATCGCCTAAACTGGGTTTTATCCTCTTGTGTGTGAAACGGTCCGTTACAGTATGTTTAGTGTAATTCGCTTTATAAATGGGATATACATGTCTATCATCACAGATCACATTGTGAATATACAATTATTCCAATTTTACTTTATTTTGTTACTGTAGTGCCACCCAGAGAATTATTTTAATTGCTATCTCCTCCCCTTCTCCGTTTTGTCCATCCATTTATATATGTCCTGAGTCAATGTATCAGAACAAGAAAGACAGACCAACGATCGCGACCCACTGCCGGGTCTGTGGAACGCAAGGTGGAACGCACGCGAAGCACGCGATGACGTCATCCGGTTCCTTACCGCCAAAACGAAAATCGAACAACAGCTGAAAGACTTTCAACACTAAATGGGGATGTATATAAAGACTGCGGGAGGGATAGTTTTTTTTTTTGTTTTTTTGTTTTTTTAAATTCTTTATTTTAATGTGCAATAAAAGAATAACAGACAGGCTTGCATAGCCACGACAGCGTTCGCAAGCTTATAATGGACAAACATCTGCATACAGTGCCATGACATATGAAACAGTTGCACTTTTTTTTTAGTTTAAGAAAACAGGCTGAATCCTAGATTGTATTGTAAGACTTAGGACATTACAGGCTAGAGATCATATGTTACTAGAAAGTAGATTATGCAAGCTTAATACAGTTATTGATTTACAGGCTTGTGTGAGTAAATGTCAGGTGCAGATTTCTCCACACTGCTCCACAGATTGACCACCAGGGGGCCGCGAATCACTGAGCTCGCCAGATTTAGCTTCCATGAAAGTTTAAGCATTTTTAGATGATATATATCTATACAGGTTAGCATTAATACTGTCAACTGTATTAAAGTCAGGGATCAAGTATAGCAATATAAGGGGTATGCTAGGCTGAGTTATATTCAGTGCTCTGCTAAGGTTTGGTTACACACATATTTATATGTATATTCAGCTGCTTAGTTACTCCTGCAGGTACACTGAGCCATCATCAAGTCCCTTATATTTCCCGCTGGTTGCTTGAGTGCTTCAGTACTTGCTAGCCAGGGGTGTGTTCACTTTTATTCTTCTGCCAGCATCAGCCTTGGGTGCAAATTACAGCCTGCTTACTGTGACCGCTGTTCTTCTTTATATGGGCAGAGTGAGAGTCCAGATAAAGTCCCCTAGGGTCTGCCAGTAGCGCTGGGAGTTGTAGCTTTCAATTATGTAGATGGGAGCTCTTTTTCCGTCTGGTGTTGGGCGCGGCGGCCATCTTGGCTTTTGCCATGCGGTCTGAGTTGTAACATGTCGCCACTCAGGTGAAGAACGCGGTCGCTGCCCCTCTGGTGGGGTCCGGGATAACCCCCCCGGTCCACAGGGGGGGTAAAAGGGGCCCTCAGTGAGCGTGTGAGAGGTCCTGCCGGACCAAGCGCGGCAGATCGGCCGCTTCTCCCGCCAGGGCCTCACGGCAGGCCTCAATCCCAGCTGCCCAGCAGTCCGTCGCGCCAGCGGTACGAGAGCCGATTTTGACATCCCCAGTGGGTGCTCGAGTTCCCTTTGCCTGCATATCGCTGTTGAATGTTAAATTCGAGGGAAAAGGTTAGTTTTTTGCCTGGATTTGTGGGTTTCATTGTGGAGCCGAGTTGCCGCACGTCCGTCCGGCTCGGCGGTCACGCCCCGCCCCCGGGAGGGATAGTTTTAATTGCTGTTATTATTTTTTATTGCACTTTACTTCACCAAGTCCCTGAGGAAGTCCAATCCAAGGACGAAACGCGTAGGACACTTTATGGTGACATGCTGTTTGTTTTATACTTGTCAGGATCGGGACAGGGATCCAACACGCAGAGTACAAACAGTAGCCAGATACGTATACCGGACCTTAGAATGGCCGGACTAACGTAAGTAGTACAGTATAGAATGGTCAAAGACAAGCCGAGGTCGAGGGTAACAGAAGACAGGTAAGCGAGAGACAAGCCGAATCCAAGGGTAACAGAGATAAGCAGAGTAAGGTAAACAAGCCGGGTCAAAACCAAAAGGGATAATAGAATACACAAGCACTGAGTGACTAGAACAAGCTAGAACCACGACAGGGCAATGAGCTAATGAAAGAAGCTCTGTTAAATACCCTGTTCAGAGCAGTAACCACGCCCCCAAGACGTCCTGATTGGTCCTGCAGCCATTGACTGACAGGTTGTTCCGGGGGAGTGTCCTGATGACTACTTCCTGCCTAGATGCTGTAAAAGGCAGTCACTCCCTCGCGGCCGGCCTAGCATGACCGGATAGACCGCGGGGAAGGGAGCCATCAGACCGTCTGGATGGAGGAACAGCTAAGTCTCTACCTCTTTCGGAGGTAGAGACCACAGGTACCCTGACAGTACCCCCCCTCTCAGATACGCCCACCGGGCGGAATGAACCGGGACAAGATGGGAAGCGAGAGTGATACGCCCTGCGGAGACGGGGAGCATGAACATCCTCCTGAGGTACCCAACTCCTCTCCTCAGGACCATATCCCTTCCAATCAACCAGATATTGTACTCTCCCCCGGGAGATTCGAGAATCAATAATAGAGTTAACCTCATACTCCTCCTGACCCTCCACCTGAACGGGGCGAGGAGGGGCTATTGTGGAGGAAAATCTGTTACATATGAGTGGTTTCAGCAATGAAACGTGAAACGAGTTCGGGATGCGTAAGGTATTAGGAAGAGCTAAACGATACGCAACTGGATTGATACGGGTCAGCACCCTGTAGGGTCCAATATAACGAGGAGCGAACTTCATGGAGGGCACTTTTAAACGGATGTTCCTCGTGCTCAGCCATACCCTATCACCTGGAACAAAGACCGGAGCCGCCCTTCTACGTTTATCAGCGTGTTTCTTGACCAACATAGAGTTGTGCACAAGGATTTGTCGAGTTTGATCCCACAACTTCCTCAAATTGGCAACATGAACATCAACCGACGGCACCCCCTGGGAAGGGGAATCCGAAGGAAGAATAGACGGATGAAAACCATAATTCATGAAGAAGGGGCTTGAATGTGTAGAATCGCAAACGAGATTGTTGTGTGCAAACTCCGCCCAAGGAATCAAACCGACCCAATCATCCTGGTGTTCAGAAACAAAGCATCGTAAATATTGTTCAATTTTCTGGTTGGTACGTTCAGCAGCTCCGTTAGACTGAGGATGATAGGCAGAAGAAAAGTTTAATTTAATACCAAGTTGAGAGCAGAAGGACCTCCAAAAGCGGGAAACAAATTGGGAGCCTCTGTCCGATACAATTTGAGAGGGTATCCCATGTAGGCGAAAAATCTCCTTAGCGAATATCTCTGCCAATTCGGGAGAAGACGGGAGTTTAGGCAGGGGAATGAAGTGTGCCATCTTAGTAAACCTGTCAACCACGGTGAGGATAACAGTCTGTCTTTTAGAGATAGGTAGATCGACAATAAAGTCCATGGCCAAACAGGACCATGGTTTTTCTGGAACCTCCAAGGGTTGCAGGAATCCACATGGAAGCGTATGGGGTTGTTTGGTTTTAGTACAAACTTCACATGCAGCGATGAACTCCTCAATGTCCCTCCGTAAAGCAGGCCACCAGAAGTCCTTAGAGATCAACGCGTAAGTTTTGCGGATACCAGGATGTCCCGCCATCTTGCTATTATGTAAACACTGTAAAAGTTCCAGTTGAAGAGCAGGAGGAACGAAATGACGGCCCGCAGGAGTCTGTTTAGGTGCTAGATGTTGCAACTTAATGATCTCGGCCAGTAATGGAGAATGAATCCTGAGATTCGTATTAGCAATGATATTGCATTTCGGAACTATAGAAGAAAGAACTGGTTCAGGTACAGTAGAAGGTTCATATTGGCGAGATAATGCATCGGCTTTAGAGTTTTTAGAACCAGGTCTGTAAGTCAGTACATAATTAAAGTGAGTCAGGAATAAGGACCAACGAGCTTGTCTAGAGGATAAGCGCTTAGCCTCCCCAATATAGGACAAGTTTTTGTGGTCCGTCAAAATCGTAATAGGGTGTAGGGTCCCCTCCAACAAATGTCTCCACTCCTTTAAGGCTTTAATGACTGCTAACAGTTCCCTTTCCCCGATGTCATATCTGCTCTCAGGCCCAGAAAATTTCTTAGAGAAGAAACCACAAGGGTGTAACGGTTTATCCACCCCTAACCTTTGAGACAGAACAGCCCCAACTGCTGTCTCAGAGGCATCGACCTCGAGCAAGAAAGGCAGAGTCGTATCAGGATGGACTAGAATGGGAGCCGAGGCAAAAAGTTCCTTGAGAGTCTTGAAAGCACCCAGAGCTTCCTTAGACCAGAACTTAGTATCAGCCCCTTGTTTGGTCATATTGGTAATAGGCGCAATGATAGAGGAGTATCCTTTAATGAAGCGCCTATAGTAGTTGGAAAAACCAATAAACCTTTGGATAGCCTTGAGTCCTTTGGGCAAGGGCCAGTCTAAAATAGATTGAAGTTTTACAGGATCCATTTTAAAACCCTCCCCAGAAATCACGTATCCAAGAAAGTCTACCTGAGACTGATCAAAACTGCACTTCTCCAATTTGCAATATAGACCATGTTGCAGCAGCTTGTGTAATACCTTTCTGACCTGTCTATGGTGAGTCTCAATCTCCTTAGAGTGTATTAGTATGTCGTCCAGGTAAACAATAACACAATCATGCTGAAACTCCCTAAGTACCTCATTAATCAAATCTTGAAATACTGCAGGAGCATTGCATAGTCCAAATGGCATAACAGTGTATTCGTAATGGCCATACCGGGTATTGAATGCCGTCATCCACTCGTGACCTTGCTGGATTCTCACCAAATTGTAAGCCCCTCTGAGATCTAACTTGGTGAAGATTTTGGAGCCCTTAAGACGATCAAATAACTCGGTAATCAGTGGGATAGGATAGGCATTTCTGACAGTTATTTTATTCAAGCCTCGGTAATCGATACAAGGTCTCAGCGTGCCATCCTTCTTCTTAATGAAAAAGAACCCAGCCCCGGCCGGAGAAGAAGACCTCCTGATGAATCCCTTTTCTAAATTCTCCCGAATATACTCCTCTAGAACCGAGTTTTCCTGAACAGACAAAGGATATACATGGCCCCTCGGAGGCATAGTGCCGGGTAGAAGCTTAATCTTACAGTCAAATGACCTGTGTGGAGGCAAAGAATCGGCATTCTTCTTGTCAAACACTGCCCTTAAGTCTAGGTAAAGGTCTGGTATTTGTCTTTCTGTGGACTGAGTAGGATTCTCCGGTATGTTAATATTAGCTAATGGAGAAACCTTGCACAAACACCGATCCTGGCAGCCCTGGCCCCACGAGAGTATCTCTCCTAACTCCCAATCGATAATAGGGTTATGTTTTTTCAACCATGGGTACCCCAGAACTATGGGAACGGAAGGAGACGAAATGAGCAGAAGAGATAAATTCTCCACGTGTAGGATACCCACATTTAAATTAATGGGTATGGTCTCACGAAAGATAACAGGGTCTAGTAGTGGTCTACCATCTATGGCCTCAATGGCCAAAGGTGTCTCCCTTAGCTGGGATGGGAAATTGTTCTTACTAGCAAAGGCTTGGTCGATAAAATTCTCAGCAGCACCGGAATCTATCAATGCCATAGCCCTTACTACTTCCTTCCCCCAAGTTAAGGAAACTGGTAGCAGAAGCCTGTGATCTTTATAATCAGGAGTAGAGGACAAAATAGAAACACCCAAGGCCTGTCCTCTAGAGAGACTTAGGTGCGAGCGTTTCCCGGGCGGTTAGAACAGTTCGAGAGTAAATGACCCTTGGCTCCACAATACATACACAAACCCTCTCTTCTCCTGTGCTGTCTTTCCTCCTCAGAGAGGCGGGTATACCCTATCTGCATAGGTTCAGTAAGCAAAGATATCGTGGAGTCAGGACTTGGAACAGCGGGAGCTAACCTAAAAGAAGGTCTCTGGTTCCCCTCTCGAGTGTTCTGTCTCTCTCTTAGACGTTCATCTATACGAGAGATGAACGAAATTAAATCCTCTAAATTCTCAGGGAGTTCTCTGGTAGCAACCTCATCAAGGATTACATCAGATAGGCCATTCAAAAATACATCCATATACGCCTGCTCATTCCACTTGATTTCTGCCGCCAGAGACCTGAACTCTAGTGCATAATCCACCAGTGTTCGGTTCTCCTGTCTCAGGCGCAACAGTAATCTGGCTGCATTAACCTTTCTACCTGGAGGGTCAAATGTTCTTCTAAAAGCAGCTACAAATGCGTTATAGTTATAAACTAATGGATTATCGTTCTCCCATAGTGGGTTGGCCCATCTCAGAGCTTTCTCAATGAGTAGGGTGATAATAAATCCTACTTTTGCCCTATCTGTAGGATAAGAGCGAGGTTGCAATTCAAAGTGGATACTAATTTGGTTTAAAAAACCACGACACTTCTCAGGAGCCCCACCATAGCGTACTGGGGGGGTAATGTGAGAAGAAGCACCCACTGTGGCTACCTCTAGACCTGAACCGACAGGAGAAACAGGGGTATTACGTATCTCCTCTGGTGGTTTATTGGCACAAGCTAATAGAGCCTGTAGCGCAAGAGCCATCTGATCCATTCTGTGATCCATGGCCTCAAACCTAGGATCAGGAGCAGCCAGCTGACTGTTTGTACTTGCAGGATCCATTGGCCCTGTCGTAATGTCAGGATCGGGACAGGGATCCAACACGCAGAGTACAAACAGTAGCCAGATACGTATACCGGACCTTAGAATGGCCGGACTAACGTAAGTAGTACAGTATAGAATGGTCAAAGACAAGCCGAGGTCGAGGGTAACAGAAGACAGGTAAGCGAGAGACAAGCCGAATCAAGGGTAACAGAGATAAGCAGAGTAAGGTAAACAAGCCGGGTCAAAACCAAAAGGGATAATAGAATACACAAGCACTGAGTGACTAGAACAAGCTAGAACCACGACAGGGCAATGAGCTAATGAAGGAAGCTCTGTTAAATACCCTGTTCAGAGCAGTAACCACGCCCCCAAGACGTCCTGATTGGTCCTGCAGCCATTGACTGACAGGTTGTTCCGGGGGAGTGTCCTGATGACTACTTCCTGCCTAGATGCTGTAAAAGGCAGTCACTCCCTCGCGGCCGGCCTAGCATGACCGGATAGACCGCGGGGAAGGGAGCCATCAGACCGTCTGGATGGAGGAACAGCTAAGTCTCTACCTCTTTCGGAGGTAGAGACCACAGGTACCCTGACAATACTTGAATGTAAGTCATTAAATTATATTTTTTATTATCCTCTGGAAGTGCACTACATTTTTGTATATATTCTTCTCTTTTGAGACATATATACATATTCGCTGATGAATATGTGAGGAGGGACAACATATTGAACACTGAAGGAAAATATACCACTCAAGGCTGTTTTAACTCTACAAATTTGTGAGTGACCAATTGTGATTGCATATCAGTGCCAGTCCCCACACAGTTATACGCTGTGGCGAAACCGACCTCGCCACGTGTCCTTGGAGGGGGCTGATTGCCCGCCTCTTGCCTTTGGACTATGGACCAGACTTTATGGGAATGTGATACCCCAGATAGCCATACCATGGAGCCTATTCATATAATGAAAGACTATGGGAAAGACTTTAGCTCCATGGCAATTGTACTGTGTGAGTAGGATCTGCGCGCTATTCGGTAGTTTTGTGCGCGCAGATCCCAGCTATCTGGGGATAGGTGAAATGTCTGTGTGTTATGTATAAATGTGACTTTATGTATTTTAAAGTGTTTTATGTCGTTTTGCAACCATGTGGTTAATGGAGTCTGCCTCTAGTCCTGGATAATTGGATTACTTCTCCAATTAACTCCAGGGCAGAAGGGAGGAAACCAGGGTGCATTGTGGGGATGTTTTTCTGCCAGACAGGAGGGACAAAAGATACTTTTAGTAACTTTTGAACCCCTGGTCGGATTCATGCCATTTTTTAATATGTTGTTCCCCTGAATGGATTGATTGTGGATATGTATTTTTATGTGAATGTGATGTATGGTTTTAAAGTTATGAAAGTTGTGTAAAAGTATATTTTACACTGTATGCATAATGGGATTATGTGTCACACTAAGGGGAGGGGATGTGTGGGAGGTAACATCTATGTCATTGGTTCTTTTATGCCTCCCCCTGGGTGTGGCCTGTATGTGTGAGTTGGAAATAAAAGCCAGGCTGGATGAGCCAGTCCAGAGTTCCTGTTTTACCCTCAAAGTGATGTGTCGTCTCATTATTGGGGGGAAGGATTTATTGCATGCTGTTCCAGTTGACTGCTAGGAGTACAAGCCTATTCGTATGGTTCCTATTCAATGGTCTACAGCATTCATATGCTTGGGAGAATTTAAAAGGTTTCTCGGATCCAGTGTTCGTGTGTCTCCAGTCGGGAGAGTGGTGTTTGCAGTAGCTGCCTGTGCATCTGGAAAGGGGGATATCGCCTAAACTGGGTTTTATCCTCTTGTAAGTGAAACGGTCCGTTACAATTGGTGGCAGCGGTGGGATCGTTCCTACAACCAGAGGGACAGCTACAGACAACACCATTCCTGGATTACAAAGTGAGGGCAACGCCAGTACCCGTACAGCGACCCTATCTACGAAGGATTTTGGGAAAATGGGCAACACGCACACCTGGGCAACACACACACCTGAGGAAGAGAGTGAATTAGAATGGAGAGATAATGCCCGGATAGAATTATGGTATGATGCCCTGGAAGAAGTCCAGTATCAACGGCAGCAGCGCTTTCCTGGTGCCGCATACCAGTTGGAGGAACAAATGGCCTGGCGGATGCCGCTTCTGGGGGACCAACCTGGAGGGGAGCGGGTAAGACAACTTGAGTACCTCGTGGAAAGGGAACTGAGCCTGGACGTCTCATACCGGGCACTGTGGTGGTGCACTGTCCAGCCAGAGACGTGGAGGGCAGAGGGCATCCAGCCGGAGGGGGATCACTACACTAGCCCTGGCCTGTTGTGGAAGGCCCTAACAGAAGACGTCGACTTCGGCAGTCCAGCAGAGTCACGGTACTGGGCTATCGTGCATTACCGGAGTGAGATGTTACAGGGCCCAAGATCTATTGGACTGGGACAAGACCTCCGCCGTTTCGCTGGCATGGAACAAGGGCTGGAGATGGACTATGTAGAACTATTAAATTCCGGCCAGCCGCAGAGCAGGGACGCAGACCGGGAAAACTGGGTGGCAGACCCAGACCTGCTAGCCTACAGCTGGGAAAATGGGGCCGAGGTACCTCCTGCTTCACTACCAGCTGCAGAAGTGGGGGACCTCATGGACTGGCCCTGGAGAGACCCACAGATGGCCGGGGGAGATGGGACCGAGATCTCTTTACCGGCCCTACAGGGATGCTGGGCAGTCGGCCCAGATCCCCAGCGGCAGTGTGTGTCCCAGGTAGCAGAAAGTGCAGTCCTTCCTCCCCAGCGGCAGTGTGTACCCCAGGGAGCTGATGGTGTCGTCCATCCTCCCCAGCGGCAGTGTGTGCTCCAGGGAGCAGAAGGTGCAGTCCTTCCTCCCCAGCGGCAGTGTGTACCCCAGGGAGCTGATGGTGTCGTCCATCCTCCCCAGCGGCAGTGTGTGTCCCAGGGAGCAGAAGGTGCCGTCCTTCCTCCCCAGCGGCAGTGTGTACCCCAGGGAGCTGATGGTGTCGTCCATCCTCCCCAGCGGCAGTGTGTGCCCCAGGGAGCAGAAGGTGCAGTCCTTCCTCCCCAGCGGCAGTGTGTACCCCAGGAAGCTGATGGTGTCGTCCATCCTCCCCAGCGGCAGTGTGTAACCCAGGGAGCGGATGGTGTCGTCCTCCCTCCCCAGCGGCAGGCTGAGTTACAGGGGGCAGAGGTTGTTGTTCCTGCCCCCCAGCAGCAAAGTGATATGCCAGGAAGGCAGTGTGAAGTGAAGGGAGAGGAGAGCAGCGTCCTCCCTCCCCAGCGGCAGGGGTGTCCCAGGGAGCAGAAGGTGCCGTCCTTCCTCCCCAGCGGCCGTGTGTACCCCAGGGAGCTGATGGTGTCGTCCATCCTCCCCAGCGGCAGTGTGTCCTGCAGGGAGCAGAGACAGTCAGTCTCACACCCCAGCAGCAGGACAAGAGAAGGAAAGGGGAGACAGCTGGTCTCCCTTTCCACCAGCAGAGAGAATGGCAGGGAGAGGAGCCTGCTAGCCTCTCTCCCCAGCGGCAGTTTACCGTCCCGAGAGAGGAGCTTGTAACACCCTCTCTCCAGCGGCAGCCTAACCCACCAAGGGGAGATGTTAAGCCCCGCATCCGTGCAGATGGTCCTGTCCCCCAGCCACAGAGCGATATATCCAAAGTGGAGACAGTCAATCTCCAGCAACCAGGCTCCAACAAGGCTACTCCCGGGGTAGTGCTGGCACCAGGACAGAGTACCGCTGGTCTCTGCACCCTCAGCAACCCACCAAGGCAGCCTACCAGTCCCCCACACAGCCGTGGTAAGGCACCTGGACATGGACAAGATTCTCCCTTACCCAGGTGTAGTAATGGTTTATTGTGGGTGGGCTGTACTGCTGTTTCTGTCTTGTGGGTGGGCTGCTGGACTAACAAGGGCACTGACCGGCAGGAGGTCAAGTACCCTGTTAGTCTGGGGGGTAAAGGGGAGAAGTGTGGCGAAACCGACCTCGCCACGTGTCCTTGGAGGGGGCTGATTGCCCGCCTCTTGCCTTTGGACTATGGACCAGACTTTATGGGAATGTGATACCCCAGATAGCCATACCATGGAGCCTATTCATATAATGAAAGACTATGGGAAAGACTTTAGCTCCATGGCAATTGTACTGTGTGAGTAGGATCTGCGCGCTATTCGGTAGTTTTGTGCGCGCAGATCCCAGCTATCTGGGGATAGGTGAAATGTCTGTGTGTTATGTATAAATGTGACTTTATGTATTTTAAAGTGTTTTATGTCGTTTTGCAACCATGTGGTTAATGGAGTCTGCCTCTAGTCCTGGATAATTGGATTACTTCTCCAATTAACTCCAGGGCAGAAGGGAGGAAACCAGGGTGCATTGTGGGGATGTTTTTCTGCCAGACAGGAGGGACAAAAGATACTTTTAGTAACTTTTGAACCCCTGGTCGGATTCATGCCATTTTTTAATATGTTGTTCCCCTGAATGGATTGATTGTGGATATGTATTTTTATGTGAATGTGATGTATGGTTTTAAAGTTATGAAAGTTGTGTAAAAGTATATTTTACACTGTATGCATAATGGGATTATGTGTCACACTAAGGGGAGGGGATGTGTGGGAGGTAACATCTATGTCATTGGTTCTTTTATGCCTCCCCCTGGGTGTGGCCTGTATGTGTGAGTTGGAAATAAAAGCCAGGCTGGATGAGCCAGTCCAGAGTTCCTGTTTTACCCTCAAAGTGATGTGTCGTCTCATTATTGGGGGGAAGGATTTATTGCATGCTGTTCCAGTTGACTGCTAGGAGTACAAGCCTATTCGTATGGTTCCTATTCAATGGTCTACAGCATTCATATGCTTGGGAGAATTTAAAAGGTTTCTCGGATCCAGTGTTCGTGTGTCTCCAGTCGGGAGAGTGGTGTTTGCAGTAGCTGCCTGTGCATCTGGAAAGGGGGATATCGCCTAAACTGGGTTTTATCCTCTTGTAAGTGAAACGGTCCGTTACATACGCTATGTTTTTTTTAATTTCATTTGTATTTAGCAGATTGTCCCCTTTTCTATTCGTATATCTGCATCAACTATGTAATTTTCCATGGGAGTTTTGCCATGGATCCCCCTCCGGCATGCCACAGTCCAGGTGTTAGTCCCCTTGAAACAACTTTTCCATCACTATTGTGGCCAGAAAGAGTCCCTGTGGGTTTTAAAATTCGCCTGCCTATTGAAGTCTATGGCGGTTCGCCGGGTTCGCCCGTTCGCGAACATTTGTGGAAGTTCGCGTTCGCTGATTGCGAACGGAAAATGTTATGTTCGCGACATCACTAATTACAATCTCTGTCTGGAAATGAGACCCGCAAGCTTAACGTCTGTGGTTGGGAAAGGATTTGAAGGGTCGTTAGACAGGGGCAGATCCAAAGCTCGCCCTGATGGCTGAGCATATGTGACTTTCAGTTCTGAAATCCCTGGGGTTCAGCCTCTTAGGCTATCCTCCCTGTTCCAGAAATATTAAATTAAAACCCCTTATCGCCATCAATATTTAGAGGCGAAGGTGGAAAACCAGATCATTTAATACATTTTATTAAAAATAGAGCATAGATACATTACACTAAGGGGAGTATATGTGCCCCCTATAAACACTAATTGTTCCCCCCCCCCCATATCACAGAGCAGCAGGCAGCAGTGAGCTCACTAGGGAATTACCTCCGCTCGCACTTTGGGTGCCGGTGCCTGGAGTTACCAGTCTGGAAGACTTTGTACAGAATCGTGGATGGAGTCTGCTTCAATTCTGCTTTACGTCGCTTTCTGCTAAGCTGGTGGCTGCTTTTCAGAATCCCTGGGATGTTTGGTCACATATTCCTCAACTATGGCTTAGTGCAGGACTAGGCAACCATCAGCACTACATCTCACATAATGCTCCAATAATGCTGGGACACCATCAAGCATTGCCTACCCCTGGGGGACACTGTGACATTCATCGATTCTTCTTTTTAAAACAAGCTAGGAGGCAATGCTGTATATATTACATGGAATAAACAAAGAATGACAACAAAAAGTGTCCCTTAATATTTATTTTAACATTCATAGATTTCTATAAAATGTTGTCAAAGTGACCATTAAAACAGAATCAGGCACGGATACAGTGGAAGACAATGTACACAAACATTTCAATAGAATTCAAAATGGAATTCCATTCAGATAGAATAAGTGATCCAACAATATCCACACACCATAACCACCTACCGCACCTGCCCTAATAATAATAGTAATCGGGAATCAGATATTAAAAACATGAAAAACGTCTTTCTTTCACCAAAAAGATTGAATGAAAACTCATTATATCCCAGTGAAACTGTGCAGAATAAAATGGGATGCATTATAAAATATCCATGGGAATGAGCCTGTGATTGGCTGCCTGGTAACATGTTTGGATCAATCCTCTTCCATCAAGACTACAAATGTTACGTGTTACGTGTTACGTGTTACGTGTTCCATTTGTATTTTTTAGAAGGATTCTTTCATTGCATTCTTTGCCTCGCTACTATTAGTGGGAGTGAGAGAGGTAGGGGCGTATTTTAGGGGTGCCTTCAGTAGAATGGGAATCTCCTGGCCCTGAGCGGGCTGATTGAGTCGTTCCTATAATAGGATTCCCCATTTTTTACCGGCTATTTTCCCAGCGCTGGGTTTACTTACTGCTTACTCTGACACGTGATAGTAAACCTGACTTCCATGTGTTAGAGCTTTTAGTAGCCGCTCGGCTCTTTCTGTTGTCTAGTAAATCCAGGTGTCTTATTGTTCCAAATAAATGGAAAGATAAGTCGATATGAGTTTGGGGAAATCGAAATCGAGAATCTGAAGCGCAGTAGAACTAATCATGGGGGAGTCGATGTAGCTTGCATTATTATCATTATTATTATTATTATTATTATTATTATTATTATTGGTATTATTATTATTATTATTATTATTGGTATTATTATTATTATTATTGGTATTATTATTATTGGTATTATTATTATTATTGGTATTATTATTATTATTATTATTATTATTGGTATTGGTATTATTATTATTATTATTATTATTATTGGTATTATTATTATTATTGGTATTATTATTATTATTATTATTATTGGTATTATTATTATTGGTATTGGTATTGGTATTATTATTATTATTATTATTGGTATTATTATTATTATTATTATTATTATTAGTATTGGTATTGGTATTATTATTGGTATTATTATTATTATTGGTATTATTATTATTATTGGTATTATTATTATTATTATTGGTATTATTATTATTGGTATTATTATTATTGGTATTGGTATTGTTATTATTATTATTATTATTATTATTATTATTGGTATTATTATTATTATTATTGGTATTATTATTGGTATTATTATTATTATTATTGGTATTATTATTATTGGTATTATTATTATTATTATTGGTATTATTATTATTATTGGTATTGGTATTATTATTATTATTATTATTATTATTATTATTGGCATTATTATTATTGGTATTATTATTGGTATTATTATTATTATTATTATTGGTATTATTATTATTGGTATTATTATTATTATTATTGGTATTATTATTATTATTGGCATTATTATTGGTATTATTATTGGTATTATTATTGGTATTATTATTATTATTATTGGCATTATTATTATTATTATTATTATTATTATTGGTATTATTATTATTATTGGTATTATTATTATTATTATTATTGGTATTATTATTATTATTGGTATTATTATTATTATTATTATTATTATTATTATTGGCATTATTATTATTATTGGCATTATTATTATTATTATTATTATTATTATTATTATTATTGGCATTATTATTATTATTATTATTATTATTATTATTATTATTATTATTATTGGCATTATTATTATTATTATTATTATTATTATTATTATTATTATTATTATTATTATTATTATCATTATTATTATTGGTATTATTGGTATTTAGAAAGTTCCAGCATTTCCCCCAGCGCTTTACAATTGGCGAAAAGTGTAACATACACAGACCGACACACAAGGTAAAGAAGGCACTGCCGGTGAGCTGAGAGCTAGCTACTAAATATCTTTATACAAAGTAGCCCAGGAGCTTACAATCTACAAGTTTAAAGCGTTCCCCTGTTTAGAAGTGTACCTAGATAACTAATCTAGCCTTCACTTAAATGCTATATTATCAAGAGCTGTTTCAAAGTGAAATGAAAGTGTTATTCAGCTCACACCCTGAGAGGGAGACAGGGAGACAGGGAGGGAGGGAGGGATTGGCAGACATTCCTTTGTGTCCCAGAGCTGACAGTTTGTGTACAGTTACTAAGTAACTCAGGAAGAGGAACTGAGAGGACAGCTTGTTAAATCATCTCTATAGCACCGACATTATCTGGATCTGGTAATATGAAATCCCTAGAAATAGAGTTACTCAGGGACACATTGATGGGCAGCACATTGTGTATGAGATTAGACAGTATATGCATTATACATACTGCAGGGCAGAACCATTAATACCATTTCAGAAATATAATAAAATGATATCGTTCCCTGAAAACATGGGGGTTCTGATCACCTGCATGTAAAAAATTAGGTTTCTATGGTTCTTACTCAATCAGCTTCAATCTAGAGTTAATGGCAACATTACTGAATATCCAGAGCACAATGTGATCTCATCGACTCTAATATCGAATAATATTACATGCACCGTAATAGCTTATATTACATACTGTGTGATATTAACTGTTATTACATGCACCGTAATAGCTTATATTACATACTGTGTGATATGAGCTATTATTACGTGCACCGTAATATCTTATATTACATACTGTGTGGTATTAGCTATTATTACATGCACCGTAATAGCTTATATTGCATACTGTGTGATATTAACTATTATTACATGCACCGTAATATCTTATATTACATACGGTGTGATATTAACTATTATTACATGCACCGTAATAGCTTATATTGCATACTGTGTGATATTAACTACTATTACATGCACCGTAATATCTTATATTACATACTGTGTGATATTAACTATTATTACATGCACCGTAATATCTTATATTACATACTGTGTGATATTAGCTATTATTACATGCACCGTAATAGCTTATATTGCATACTGTGTGATATTAACTATTATTACATGCACCATAATAGCTTATATTACATACTGTGTGATATTAGCTATTATTACAGGCACCGTAATAGCTTATATTACATACTGTGTGATATTAGCTATTATTACATGCACCATAATAGCTTATATTACATACTGTGATATTAGCTGTTATTATTACATGCACCGTAATAGCTTATATTGCATACTGTGTGATATTAGCTATTATTACAGGCACCGTAATAGCTTATATTACATACTGTGTGATATTAGCTATTATTACATGCACCATAATAGCTTATATTACATACTGTGATATTAGCTGTTATTATTACATGCACCGTAATAGCTTATATTGCATACTGTGTGATATTAACTATTATTACATGCACCATAATAGCTTATATTACATACTGTGATATTAGCTGTTATTATTACATGCACCGTAATAGCTTATATTGCATACTGTGTGATATTAACTATTATTACATGCACCATAATAGCTTATATTACATACTGTGTGATATTAGCTATTATTACATGCACCATAATAGCTTATATTACATACTGTGATATTAGCTGTTATTATTACATGCACCGTAATAGCTTATATTGCATACTGTGTGATATTAACTATTATTACATGCACCATAATAGCGTATATTACATACTGTGTGATATTAGCTATTATTACATACACCATATTATCTCATATTACATACTGTGTGATATTAGCTATTATTACATGCACCATAATAGCTTATATTACATACTGTGATATTAGCTGTTATTATTACATGCACCGTAATAGCTTATATTGCATACTGTGTGATATTAACTATTATTACATGCACTGTAATATCTTATATTACATACTGTGTGATATGAGCTATTATTACATGCACCGTAACATCTTATATTACATACTGTGTGATATTAACTATTATTACATGCGCCGTAATATCTTATATTACATACTGTGTGGTATTAGCTATTATTACATGCGCCGTAATAGCTTATATTACATACTGTGTGGTATTAACTACTATTACATGCACCGTAATATCTTATATTACATACTGTGTGATATTAGCTATTATTACATGCACCGTAATATCTTATATTACATACTGTGTGAAATGAGCTATTATTACATGCACCGTAATATCTTATATTACATACTGTGTGGTATTAGCTATTATTACATGCACCGTAATAGCTTATATTACATACTGTGTGATATTAGCTATTATTACATGCACCGTAATATCTTATATTAAATACTGTGTGGTATTAGTTGTTATTACCGTTTCAGCATAAAAGGGGAAAAATCCGTTTAGGCGATAATCACCTTTTCACAAAAAGGCACAGCTACTATAAAAGCACCAAAACTCACGAATTCGGATATAAATGAATGCACCAAACTCCCGAACTGCATACAAGGGAATAAGGTAGCACTCCAGCTGGAACCTCACGAATAGCTGCTAGCAGATGAATAGGAAAAGCAGATATCAGCTTACACTCCTAGCAATCGATCTCCAACAGCATACAGTGAATCCCCCCAAGAACGAGACAAGGCTCCGTGTTGAAGGTCAAGCAGTGGTCTGTTTATTCAGGGCTACCTGCCCCTGTATTTATGCAGGTCTCCCACCTGGTGGACACTCCCCTAGGGGACCAGATGGAAGACTGAAACAGCAGACAGACATGTATCAGATTAGTACATACAGCCACAATACTGTCCCATAATGCATCTTGGTTTCCTCCTCCCTGCCCTGGAGATAATTAATGAAGTAATTCAATTATCTCCTAAGACAAAGGCCAGACTCCATTATGCACATGGTGACACAGAAACAGACTATCACTTTAAAATACATACAGACACATTTTATACATAAAACACAGACATGTAACATATCCCCAGATAGCTCAGGTCTGGGTGCACATTATTAGGTGAATGGCACCCAGACCACACAAATACATTTTAATTGCCATGGAGCCAAAGTCTTTAATTATACGAACAGGCTCCATGGCATTGCTATCTGGGTTAAAGCATTCACATAAAACATAAAATACAGAATTTCCCTGCATTCACCAAATCCATACGAATTAGAACCAGGGGCTGGAGGTTCAGCGGTGCCTGTACGTAAAAGTGTCCGATTTTGGTGCATGAAAGCCGGGCAGAAAAGTGCTGGCTGCTCGGGGAGCTCCAGAACAGCGCCACCTAGCGGCCGCTAAGTGTAACAGCGGCCACACAGTTAACAGGCAATTAAGCTGCGGTTAACCACAGCTTCAGGGAGGTAAATTGGCAGCACACTCCAGCTTCTGGGTGGCCAATTAACAACGCCGGCCGGCTTCCCACGGCTCTGGGGAGGTTGGTGAACGGCTGTTTGTTCGGTAGATGAAATCTACCGAACTGCTGTGCAGAAAGGGAGAAATAAATCCTTCTACACAGTAAAATTAACCCTTTAGCTGCCGGTCCATAGTCCAGAGGCAGCAGGAGGGCAACCAGGCTCCTCCAATACAATGTGGCGAGATTGGTTTCGTCACATTGCATACTGTGTGATATTAACTATTATTACATGCACCGTAATATTTTATATTAAATACTGTGTGGTATTAGTTGTTATTACATGTACCGTAATATCTTATATTACATACTGTGTGCTATTAGCAGTTATTACATGCTCCATAAAATTTTTATTACATACTCTGTGATATTAGCTATTATTACATGTATCGTAATATCTTATATTACATACTGTGTGGTATTAGCTGTTAGTACATGCAACGTAATATTTTTATTACATACTGTGTGATATGAGCTATTATTACATGCACCGTAATATCTTATATCACATACTGTGTGTTATTAACAATTATTACATGCCTGTAATAGCTTATATTACATACTATGTGATATTAACTATTATTACATGCACCGTAATATCTTATATTACATACTGTGTGGTATTAGCTGTTATTACATGCACCGTAATATCTTATATCACATACTGTGTGATATTAACTATTATTACATGCACCGTAATATCTTATATTACATACTGTGTGATATAAGTTATTACGGTGCATGTAATAATAGCTACTATTACATACTGTGTGATATTAGCTATTATTACATGCACCGTAATAGCTCATATGACATACTGTGTGGTATTACTTGTTATTAAATGCACCGTGATATTTTTATTACATGCTATGTGATATTAGCTATTATTACATGCACCGTAATATCTTATATTACATACTGTGTGCTATTAACTATTATTACATACACCATATTATCTTATATTACATACTGTGTGATATTAGCTATTATTACATGTACCGTGATAGCTTATATTGCATACTGTGTGCTATTAACTATTATTACATACACCATATTATCTTATATTACATACTGTAATATTAGCTGTTATTAATACATACACCGTAATATCTTATATTACATACTGTGTGGTATTAGCTGTTATTACATGCATCGTAATATCTTATATTACATACTGTGTGGTATTAGCTATTATTACATGCACCGTAATATTTTTATTACATACTGTTTGATATTAACTATTATTACATGCATTGTAATATCTTATATTACATACTGTTTGAAATTAACTATTATTACATACAACATATTATCTTATATTACATACTGTGTGATATTAGCTATTATTACATGCTCCGTAATAGCTTATAATACATACTGTGTGGTATTAGCTATTATTAAATGCACCGTCATATTTTTATTGCATACTGTGTGATATTACCTATTATTACATACACTGTAATAGCTGATATTACATACTGTGTGCTATTAACTATTATTACATACACCATATTATCTCATATTACATACTGTGTGATATTAGCTATTATTACATGCACCGTAATAGCTTATATTACATACTGTGTGGTATTTTTTTTTTTTGTTTAATATCTTTTTATTGTTTTCATCAAAGATCAGAATGAAAAGGGGTACAGAATAAAAATAGGGATAATCACAAGTATAACATAGTGGGGATCGGTAACATGCCATTTAACATTTAAACCTTACAAGTCCTTCGGTATTACCGTATTGTGTTACCAATGCTGCACTTGTGGCTTAAGGTTCTGGATAGGAGTGGTAGGACAGGGAGGTATAGAGGAAGGCGGGAGGGGGTGGGGGGGGGGGTTGTCCTGCTGTATACTAAGTCGTGTGGAAATTGATCTCCTTCAGCGGAGACATTAAGAATACTCTCATGGCTATATACGGTTGTCTTATGTTCCTTAAGTTCGGTTGACCAAGGGTGGTATTCCCCATGTGGGGGTTTTCCAGAAATCGAGCCATGGGTCCCAGGTCTTGAGATATCTATCCCTCTTCCCCAGAGTCGACCAGTGGATCTCCTCTAGTTCCCTCGTCCTTTCTACCCTCTGCACCCATTGTTCCCTATATGGTACACTGGTTTGTCTCCAGTACATAGGGATGAGGGCATTGGCTTCCCCCATGAGTGTGTTCAGGAGTTGCTGTTTGGAAGTTTCTTTGAATGTAGCACCTGGGAGGGGGACGGCCGCGATGACATAAGCATTATGTTTTAAATGTCTGTCAATATTTGCGTCCAGTAGGGCGCAATGAACCTACAACCCCACCAAATGTGCTCCATGTCCCCCCGTGCTTCCTCACATCCCCAGCAGGAGTCACTGACTGTAGGCCAGTAGGTGTGTAGCTGTTCTGGAGTTCTATACCATCTAGTGGCTCTCTTGTAAAAGGTCTCTTTGCGAGCTATGCTAATCGGGGTTTTCATCCCTGAGGTCATAATGTGTGACCAATCCTCATTGGTCATGTGAATCTGGAGACCTCTCATCCACTTGCGTTGGAATGAGGGTCTAGGTTTTTTCCCCGTGTCTGCCTGTAGAATGGCATAAATGGTAGATAATGGTCGTTTGGTAGTGTTTCCCTGTGAGCATAGTTGTTCAAACGGAGTCTTGTCTCTCTTGCGCCAAATCGGGACGACTAAATGGGTCAGGAAGTTGGTCAGTTGTGCCTTGCCCATAGTGTCTAGGAGTGTCTCCTGTCTATTTGGGGAAGGCTTTTAATTTTGGTGGGATGTCCTCTGTTGTGATTTCCGCAATTGCAGGGCTGGGGGTCCCAAACAATCGGGCTAGGATGGTGCTACCCTGTCCATGTTGGAAGTCTGGATTGTCCGCTATTGGGAAGTACGGAGACACACCAGGGGACAAGCCCCGGTCCTCCTTGTGCCTTCTCCAGATTCAAAGTATGTTGTGTATGAATGGGTGATGTGTGGGGGAGATCTTGTTAATTTGGCACGTCTGCCAGGGTAGGGTGCGGAGTGGCACTGTTGCGAAGTTCTTTTCTAGGCCATACCATGACTTTGTCTTAACCGACCCCGTCCATTCCTTAATGCGTGTGAATAGAACCGCAGCATAATACTTGTATAGGTGGGGTAGACCCAGCCCTCCCATCCCAGGTGTGGACGTTAGGGTGGAATAAGCTAGTCTCGCATGTTTATGGCCCCATATGTAGTTCGTTATCATGGATTTCATGCGTCTGAAAAATTCTTCCAGGAGGGGGACAGGTAGTGCTTGGAATAAGTACAACACTCTCGGTAGTACCATCATTTTTATTATATTAACCCGGCCCATTAGGGAGAACTTGGGTAGGTCCCATTTTTGGAGGTCCCGACCAATATGTTCAACGAGGGACGGGTAATTCCGAGTGTATAGGCCTTTGAGTGTGGAGGTTAGGCGAGTCTCTAAGTATGTTAGTCCCGTCTTTGTCCAGGTGAATTTGTGGAGCTGTCGAATGCGAGCCTGTAATGAGGGGGGGGGGGGGTTGGAGATCCCCAGGATCTCGCATTTCCCAGTATTAATTTTGAAGTTTGATAAGGCTCCAAAGGTCTCAATTTCCTCCTGTATGTGAGGGAGTGTGTGGAGTGGGTCCGTAATAGAGAAGAGGACATCATCCGCAAATGCAGAGATTTTTACCTCACCTCCAGGGTGTTGGTGGCCTCTAATTTTGGAATTACCTCGGACTGCTGTTAGGAATAGCTCTACCGCCAGAACAAATAAGAGGGGCGATAACGGGCAGCCTTGTCTGGTTCCATTGCTTATTTGGAAGGGGGCAGATGAGTAGCCGTTTACCCTGACGGTGGCTGTGGGTCCTCTATACAGTGTGTGTATCCAATTCCTGAGTTCGGGGCCAAATCCCAGACCTTCCAGCACTCTGAATAGATAGGTCCAATCTACCCTATCAAATGCTTTTTCAGCATCTATGCCTAGCAGCAGCAGCAGTAATGTCATTTATTATTCTTGTGGTATTGTCCCTGGTCTCGCGGCCGGGCACAAAGCCTGCCTGGTCTGGGTGGATCATATCTGGCAGTAGGGGTTTGATGCGGTTGGTGATTAGTTTGGCTATCAATTTTAGGTCAAGATTGATAAGGGATATGGGCCTGTAGTTGCCGCATGCCCCAGGGTCCTTTCCCGGTTTGGGGATAATAGTGATTGATGCTTGTAGCATGGGGGGGGGGGGGGGGGAGGGGGGGTAAGGGGGAGTTTTGTCCCAATTCATTTAGCATTTTAAGAAAATGTGGTTCTAATTCCCCTGATAGTGTCTGATAATACCTTGCTGTCAGTCCGTCTGGGCCGGGGCTCTTGCCTTTTGCCTTTTGGCATTGTTTTAATCGCCAAGGTGAACTCCTCATAGGAGAATGGCTCATCCATGGTATGTGCGGTCTCTTCTGTGATTTTGGAGGTGAGATTGGTGGTCAGGTATTCTTGGATGTTAAGGGGAGTTCGTTCTGGAGGTGGAAGATTATAGAGAGTATGATAGAATTTGCGGAATGCTTCGGCTATCTTGTTAGTGGTGTTACATTGTTTCCCCGTGTTGTCCGTTATATTGGCTAGAAAGGATTTTTGCAATTTGGCTTTCAGCGCACGTGCCAACAGCTTCCCACTCTTATTACCATGCGCGTAAAAGGAGCTTCTCGTCAATTGGGCCGATCTATGTGCTTTCAGGGACAACAGGGACTTGAGCTCGACTTTGAGGGCTGTCAGTTTTCGGAAAGTTTCCTGGGTGGGATTTTGTTTGTGTAGGGTTTCCTGCACGTGTATGGCGTTAGATAAAGTGACCTGTCTATGTAAACGTTCTTTCTTAATTCTAGAGCCCCATTTTATCAGGATCCCTCTAATAACGCCTTTGTGCACTTCCCAAACCCAGGGGTCTGAGATGTCAGCTGTGGCATTGTCAATGAAATAGTCATGTAGCGTCTTCTTTAGGTCCTCAACCACTCTGGGATCATCCAGAAGGGTCTCATTGAATCTCCAATGTGTTCTGTGTTCAGCGGCGTTCGTTAGTGTTATAGTCAGAAATATTGGGGCGTGGTCAGACCAGGTGACATTGCCTATGGATGCGTCTTGTAGCATAGGGAGATGTCTATGGCTCATGAATAACATGTCAATTCTAGAGTAGCTTTTTGCAACCGGGGAGTAATAGGTGTAGTCCCTATCTTGTGGATGTGCCAGACGCCAGCAGTCCATGAGCTGGTGGGAGAAGAGTGCATTCGCCAGCATGGTACGTTGGTGGCGCCTAGCGTCTGTGGTGTGGGATGAACTGTCTACTGAGTGGTCGAGTACCATGTTCCAATCCCCCTCCTACAATCACTATTCCCTCAGCAAAGCTCTCCAATTTGCTCAGACAGGACCGAGCAAAGGATCCTTGATCTGAGTTCGGTGCATATATGTTAGCGAGCGTTAGCAGGAATCCTTGACAATTCCCCTTAACAAATATAAATCTCCGCCCCGCGTCTGTTTTAACGCTAGTATTTGTGAGGGCGGCCTGTGAGATAAGTAATATCGCTACTCCTCTGGATTTGCTCTTACCGTAATTGCTGTAATATGTGTGTTGGATATGTCGAGACCTGAGTTTTGGTCGGAAATCACCTCTGTAGTGCGTCTCCTGAATGAATGTAATGTCGGCTCTCTGTCTATCAATTTCCTGCGCTAGTATATTACGTTTTTCTGGGGTGTTGAGGCCCCTCACATTTAGGGACATTATTTTAATATGTGCCATCATCGGTTGGTCGTATGTCTTGCCGCTGAAGAGAATGGTGGTGCTGCAGGACTTTGCAGGCAAGAACTGGGGGGGGGGGGTATGGGTAGGTAAAAACTATGTACATGTATATGATGCAAGGGCGTCATATAGGCAGTGAGTTGGCGCTGCACTTGCAGGAGACTAAGTCGTGTCCCCAAGTAATTTACTAAGCGCCTCTCTGGTGGGGGGGGGGGGGGGGGGAGGTGGAGGTCGGTCTGCTGTGACAGGGCCCTAGTGGGTTAGTTTAATGGATGAATAGATCGCGGTACTGTAATTCTTTAAAGGGTGCTTCCTGTAGTGGGGTCTATAATAGTGTCCCGGTGGGTGGACCCAATACCGGGTTGTCTAAAGACCCTTAAATCTAAGTTGAGGATTATTACATCAGAATATGAGGGCCGTGGGAGCCCGGTTGGCATTTGTTCAAATGCCAACCGGCAATTCGAATAGGTGGCCACTAAGCCTAATATAGTGCAGTAAGGTAATACATCCCTTATATGCCCTCCACAGATCAGTTCTTCAAGACCAGTTGGTCACGGTCAAGTGACCACATCGCGAAGTACAAGGGCTGTAAAGAACCATTCGGCCCATCTAGTCTGTCCAGTCTTCTAAATACTTTCATTAGTCCCTGGCCTTATCTTATAGTTAGGATAGCCTTATGCCTATCCCACGCATGCTTAAACTCATTTACTGTGTTAACCTCTACCACTTCAGCTAGAAGGCTATTCCATGCATCCACTACCCTCTCAGTAAAGTAATACTTCCTGATATAATTTTTAAACCTTTGCCCCTCTAATTTAAGACTATGTCCTCTTGTTGTGGTAGTTTTTCTTCTTTTAAATATAGTCTCCTCCTTTACTGTGTTGATTCCCTTTATGTATTTAAATGTTTCTATCATATCCCCCCTGTCTCGTCTTTCCTCCAAGCTATACATGTTAAGATCCTTTAACCTTTCCTGGTAAGTTTTACATACTGTGATATTAGCTGTTATTAATACATACATCATAATATCTTACATTACATACTGTGTCATATTAGCTGTTATTGCATGCACCGTAATATCTTATATTACATACTGTGTGATTTTAGCTGTTATTAATACATACATCGTAATATATTACATTACATACTGTGTGATATTAGCTATTATTACATGCACCGTAATAGCTTATATTATATACTGTGTGATATTAGCTGTTATTACATGCACCGTAACAGCTTATATTACATACTGTGTGGTATTAGCTGTTATTAAATGCACCATAATATTTTTATTACATACTGTGTGATATTAACTATTATTACATGCATCGTAATATCTTATGTTACATACTGTTTGATATTACCTTTTATTATTACATACACCGTAAAATGTTATATTACATACTGCGTAATACTAGCTGATATTACTACATACATTGTAATATCTTATATCATATTCTGTGTGATATAACTGATATTATTACATACACTGTAATATCTTATTCTGTATTCTTTGTGATATTAGCTGATATTATTACATACATTACATTATCTTATATTACATACTGTAGATATTAGATGATATTATTAGATACTCCGAATTGTCTTATATTACATACTGTGTGATATTAGCTCATATTATTACATACAACTTAATATCTTACATTACATACTGTGTGATATTAGCTGATTTTATTACATATACTTAATTATCTTATATTACATACTGCATGATATTAGCCAAATGAGCCAACATAACCCCAATTGAGACTCTCATAAGTACAAGTTAATGACCCCCACTAATAACAGTATATACCTCGACTCACTGACACTCCCACTATAAATACCCATATAATACCAGCATGTACCTCGACTCACTGACACTCCCACTATAAATACCCATATAATACCAGCATGCACCTCGACTCAGTGACACTCCCACTATAAATACCCATATAATACCAGCATATACCTCGACTCAGTGACACTCCCTCTATAAATACCCATATAATACCAGCATGCACCTCGACTCACTGACACTCCCACTATAAATACCCATATAATACCAGCATGTACCTCGACTCACTGACACTCCCACTATAAATACCCATATAATACCAGCATGTACCTCGACTCACTGACACTCCCACTATAAATACCCATATAATACCAGCATGTACCTCGACTCAGTGACACTCCCACTATAAATACCCATATAATACCAGCATGTACCTGGACTCACTGACACTCCCACTATAAATACCCATATAATACCAGCATGTACCTCGACTCAGTGACACTCCCACTATAAATACCCATATAATACCAGCATGCGCCTCGACTCACTGACACTCCCTCTATAAATACCCATATAATACCAGCATGCACCTCGACTCAGTGACACTCCCACTATAAATACCCATATAATACCAGCATGCACCTCGACTCAGTGACACTCCCACTATAAATACCCATATAATACCAGCATGTACCTCGACTCACTGACACTCCCACTATAAATACCCATATAATACCAGCATGTACCTCGACTCACTGACACTCCCACTATAAATACCCATATAATACCAGCATGTACCTCAACTCACTGACACTCCCTCTATAAATACCCATATAATACCAGCATGTACCTCGACTCAGTGACACTCCCACTATAAATACCCATATAATATCAGCATGTACCTCGACTCAGTGACACTCCCACTATAAATAGCCATATAATACCAGCATGTACCTCGACTCAGTGACACTCCCACTATAAATACCCATATAATACCAGCATGCACCTCGACTCACTGACACTCTCACTATAAATACCCATATAATACCAGCATGTACCTCGACTCACTGACACTCCCTCTATAAATACCCATATAATACCAGCATGTACCTCGACTCACTGACACTCTCACTATAAATACCCATATAATACCAGCATGTACCTCGACTCACTGACACTCCCACTATAAATACCCATATAATACCAGCATGTACCTCGACTCACTGACACTCCCACTATAAATACCCATATAATACCAGCATGCACCTCGACTCAGTGACACTCCCACTATAAATACCCATATAATACCAGCATGTACCTCGACTCAGTGACACTCCCACTATAAATACCCATATAATACCAGCATGTACCTCGACTCAGTGACACTCCCACTATAAATACCCATATAATACCAGCATGCACCTTGACTCAGTGACATTCCCACTATAAATACCCATATAATACCAGCATGCACCTCGACTCACTGACACTCCCACTATAAATACCCATATAATACCAGCATGTACCTCGACTCAGTGACACTCCCACTATAAATACCCATATAATACCAGCATGCACCTTGACTCAGTGACATTCTCACTATAAATACCCATATAATACCAGCATGCACCTCGACTCACTGACACTCCCACTATAAATACCCATATAATACCAGCATGTACCTCGACTCACTGACACTCCCTCTATAAATACCCATATAATACCAGCATGTACCTCGACTCACTGACACTCTCACTATAAATACCCATATAATACCAGCATGTACCTCGACTCACTGACACTCCCACTATAAATACCCATATAATACCAGCATGTACCTCGACTCACTGACACTCCCACTATAAATACCCATATAATACCAGCATGCACCTTGACTCAGTGACATTCTCACTATAAATACCCATATAATACCAGCATGCACCTCGACTCACTGACACTCCCACTATAAATACCCATATAATACCAGCATGTACCTCGACTCAGTGACACTCCCACTATAAATACCCATATAATACCAGCATGTACCTCGACTCACTGACACTCCCACTATAAATACCCATATAATACCAGCATGTACCTCGACTCAGTGACACTCCCACTATAAATACCCATATAATACCAGCATGTACCTCGACTCACTGACACTCCCACTATAAATACCCATATAATACCAGCATGCGCCTCGACTCACTGACACTCCCACTATAAATACCCATATAATACCAGCATGCACCTCGACTCACTGACACTCCCACTATAAATACCCATATAATACCAGCATGCACCTCGACTCACTGACACTCCCACTATAAATACCCATATAATACCAGCATATACCTCGACTCACTGACACTCCCACTATAAATACCCATATAATACCAGCATATACCTCGACTCACTGACACTCCCACTATAAATACCCATATAATACCAGCATATACCTCGACTCACCGACACTCCCACTATAAATACCCATATAATACCAGCATGCACCTCGACTCAGTGACACTCCCACTATAAATACCCATATAATGCCAGCATGCACCTCGACTCACTGACACTCCCACTATAAATACCCATATAATACCAGCATGTACCTCGACTCAGTGACACTCCCACTATAAATACCCATATAATACCAGCATGTACCTCGACTCAGTGACACTCCCACTATAAATACCCATATAATACCAGCATGCACCTCGACTCAGTGACACTCCCACTATAAATACCCATATAATACCAGCATGTAACTGGACTCACTGACACTCCCACTATAAATACCCATATAATACCAGCATGCACCTCGACTCAGTGACACTCCCACTATAAATACCCATATAATAACAGCATGTACCTCGACTCAGTGACACTCCCACTATAAATATCCATATAATACCAGCATATACCTCGACTCAGTGACACTCCCACTATAAATACCCATATAATACCAGCATGTACCTCGACTCACTGACACTCCCACTATAAATATCCATATAATACCAGCATGTACCTCGACTCACTGACACTCCCACTATAAATACCCATATAATACCAGGATGCACCTCGACTCAGTGACACTCCCACTATAAATACCCATATAATACCAGCATGCACCTCGACTCAGTGACACTCCCACTATAAATACCCATATAATACCAGCATGTACCTCGACTCACTGACACTCCCACTATAAATACCCATATAATACCAGCATGTACCTTGACTCACTGACACTCCCACTATAAATACCCATATAATACCAGCATGCACCTCGACTCAGTGACACTCCCACTATAAATACCCATATAATACCAGCATGCACCTCGACTCAGTGACACTCCCACTATAAATACCCATATAATACCAGCATGCACCTCGACTCACTGACACTCCCACTATAAATACCCATATAATACCAGCATGCACCTCGACTCACTGACACTCCCACTATAAATACCCATATAATACCAGCATGTACCTCGACTCACTGACACTCCCTCTATAAATACCCATATAATACCAGCATGTACCTCGACTCACTGACACTCCCACTATAAATACCTGTGGCGAAACCAACTTCGCCACTGTGAACTGGAGAAGCCTGGTTGCTAGCCTCCTGCCCGCTGACTATGGCCCCTGGACATATTGCACTTTAAAGACTATATTTGGGCATGTAATAATTTACATTGCTGCTACTGGCCCTTTAAAATCAGCGATGGACATTTTGGGACTACTGTCCCTTTAAGACTGTGAAGCATATTCTATTGTACTGCCTGTATATTGTATATGTATTTATGTATGCAGTTAACCTGGGTTATATATATATGCAGCCTTCATCTGATTGTTCGGTAGAATCACTCCATTCCTTGTATTGAGGAAACTACCGAACAACCAGACCACCCAGGACTAAGTGTGCCTCCAATTACCGTTTGCAACAATGTTGCAAACGGGTAATTGGCAATCAGTGCAGTGTGGTCTTTGTCCTCTGGGTGGCCGCCATTCAGGAAACTAACACGTGGCGGCGGCCATCTTTAACTACCGAACAGCGGTGTTTTGCCGTCGAGTGTCTGGAACTGAAATCGGACACTCGACTAGGCAAACACCGCTGAGACCTCCAGACTTCCAGGATTTCGTGGGGAAACTACCGAACGGCCCGCCGTTCGGTAGAAAGAAACGTACGAACTAGGGGATTCATACGAATCCCCCTTAGTCTCTATAACACCAGGAATTCGTATGTTTCATTCACCTGTTTGTGACCGACCGCAGGGCCAAAATGCATGTGTGACGAAGTGCCCTTCGCCACTTTGTCCTGGAGAGGCCTGCTTGCCTGCCTCCTCCCCTGCGACTATGGTCCTGGACTATATTGCACTGTAAACCCTGTATTCAGGCATATGGACTTGTATTAGACTGTCTTTTACCCTTTATCTATGCTGTAGGTTTGGACTGCTAATATAACCTAACAGCCAGGGGATTTAGGCGAATATATTGCATGAGAATACCATTGCTGGAGAATACAGCCGTTCGTATGATTTCATGCGAATTCTTTGTGCTCTGAATAGGTGGCCGCCATTTCGGGACTTTTACACGTGTTCGCGGCCATCTTGCGTGCGAACAGCGGTGTTTGCCTGTGAACGCATGGAACTGAAATCGGAAGCGCAAACAGGCGAATACCGCTAAGACCTCCAGACATCCAGAACTACGTACGGAAACTACCGAACGACCGGCCGTTCGGTAGTTATACTTAACTTAGTATGGGGATTCTAGCGACCACAAAGATGCGAATGGATGGCAAGAATTTCGTCTATTTTACCGTGCGAACGGAGACCGACCGCAAGGCCAAAACTCATGGAACTATTTTCGGCTAGTTGGTCTGTGCGGTCGGTCAAAACTTTGGAGCTCTGTATCTCCCGAACCATCCATCCGAATGGGCTGATTTTTGGACAGACTGTTCCCCTGAACAAGGGCTATTTGGGGATACCAGATTTAAAGCTGTACCCCCTGTTTTTGGGGTACATCCAGAACTTGGGTAAAATAATGTATGTTTTAATTGGGTTATGTGTTTATCTGAGGGGAGGAGACGTGGGGGTGTTACCATGCATGTGATTGGTCAATTTCATCCTCCCCCTGGGAGTGTCCTGTATGTACCTGATCCTAATAAAAAGCAGGCTGGGTGTTCCAGTCCTCAGACCTCTTCTGACCCTCAATACGTAGCCTCGTCTCGTTATTGGAGGGAACTGCTATATCACACTGGGGATTGCTATGCGCTGCATATTCCCCTGAGCTCTTAATCACTTAGCTCTTTTAAGAGCTTGTTCCTGTTACGCTCTCCTGGAGGAGAGGTCTTCCCCACACGGTCCTGGAGGACAGAAGCCGATCCAGGGTGGAAGGAAGTCGGCGCGGCTCCAGTTAAGCTACGGCGGTTGTGGAGCCTGCGGTGGTTGTGGTGTCGTCTGCAGTGCTTGGAGTCCTCTGAGAGCGCTAGGAGCATCCATCAACGGAGGGTACTCGGTCGGGGTACACGGAGCTCCGTTACATTGGTGGCAGCGGTGGGATGGCGTCCTAGTGCGAGGAGAAGCAGCTCAGAGACACTGGTAACGTTTGGAGTTACAATTGAGGGCAACGCTAGCCATTGGGCAGCGCCCCTGGCTACAACAGGATGGCTTCCCTAGTGCGAGGAACAGCATCCTGGGAACACCAAGCAAAACTGGACTATTGGTATAGTCACGTACAGTTTGACGCTATGCTGAAGCGGCGGTTGGCTGTCTACGGACCCCTCCTAACAGAGGAAATTGTACCGAGAGTGAGGAGAGAACTGGCGGAGTATCTGCAGATGGAAGCAGAATATCGGGCAGTGAGGGCAAAGTATTCCGTCCCTGCGCCCCAACAACAGCGTGAGTTACAGGGGGCCGAAGGGGCCGTCCTTCCCCCCCAGCAGCCGTGTGTCCTACAGAGAGCAGAGACAGTTGGTCCCTCTCTACAGCAACAGGACCATGGTAAGGGAGTGGAGACAGGCGGTCTCCCTCTACAGCGGCAGTGTGTACCCCAGGGGGCCGAAGGTGCCGTCCTTCCCCCCCAACAGCAGTGTGTCCTACAGAGAGCAGAGACAGTTGGTCCCTCTCTACAGCAACAGGACAATGGTAAGGGAGTGGAGACAGGCGGTCTCCCTCTCCAGCGGCAGCCTGTGTTTCCGGGAAAGGAGCACAGCACCCCCTCTCCCCAGCGGCAGCCTCCACTAACAAGGGGAGACACCAATCCTCCAGACGGCGCAGATGGGACCGTGGTCTCTGTGCCTGACCTACAGGGATGCTGGACAGCCTTTCCAGATCCCCAACTACCCTCACCGGGACACCCAGAGGAGGGGGTAAGTACAAATTCCCCTCCCCAGCTAACTCCTAGCGTGGCACCAGGGTTAACGGAGGCGATGCTAACCCCTCCTGACGTCCATGTTCCCTTGACTACTGAGCCGGACTATGGTCTCAGTACCCCAGCGGAAGAGCTGGCAGCTGGACAGAGCGCAGTCGGCCTCTGCCCTACCTTTGTCCCTGGTCCAGAGCCTGATGTCCTGCAGGCTACCCCAGCGGAAGAGCTGGCCGCTGGACAGAGCGCAGTCGGCCTCTGCCCTACCTTTGTCCCTGGTCCAGAGCCTGATGTCCTGCAGGCTACCCCAGCAGAAGAGCTGGCATCTGGGCAGAGTGCAGTTGGCCTCTGCCCTTCAAGTACCCTCGGCATGTGGCCTCATTACCACAGCCAAATACCCAGGTGCAGTAACTGTGTGTTGTGGGTGGGCTGTTCCTGTACTTTGATGTTGTGGGGGGGCTACTCGGACATCTGTTTATTGTGGGTTGGTGGATCGACTAACGGAGGCACTGACCGACAGAAGGTCAGGTGCCTGGTTAGTCTTCCCCCCAAAGGGGAGATGTGTGACGAAGTGCCCTTCGCCACTTTGTCCTGGAGAGGCCTGCTTGCCTGCCTCCTCCCCTGCGACTATGGTCCTGGACTATATTGCACTGTAAACCCTGTATTCAGGCATATGGACTTGTATTAGACTGTCTTTTACCCTTTATCTATGCTGTAGGTTTGGACTGCTAATATAACCTAACAGCCAGGGGATTTAGGCGAATATATTGCATGAGAATACCATTGCTGGAGAATACAGCCGTTCGTATGATTTCATGCGAATTCTTTGTGCTCTGAATAGGTGGCCGCCATTTCGGGACTTTTACACGTGTTCGCGGCCATCTTGCGTGCGAACAGCGGTGTTTGCCTGTGAACGCATGGAACTGAAATCGGAAGCGCAAACAGGCGAATACCGCTAAGACCTCCAGACATCCAGAACTACGTACGGAAACTACCGAACGACCGGCCGTTCGGTAGTTATACTTAACTTAGTATGGGGATTCTAGCGACCACAAAGATGCGAATGGATGGCAAGAATTTCGTCTATTTTACCGTGCGAACGGAGACCGACCGCAAGGCCAAAACTCATGGAACTATTTTCGGCTAGTTGGTCTGTGCGGTTGGTCAAAACTTTGGAGCTCTGTATCTCCCGAACCATCCATCCGAATGGGCTGATTTTTGGACAGACTGTTCCCCTGAACAAGGGCTATTTGGGGATACCAGATTTAAAGCTGTACCCCCTGTTTTTGGGGTACATCCAGAACTTGGGTAAAATAATGTATGTTTTAATTGGGTTATGTGTTTATCTGAGGGGAGGAGACGTGGGGGTGTTACCATGCATGTGATTGGTCAATTTCATCCTCCCCCTGGGAGTGTCCTGTATGTACCTGATCCTAATAAAAAGCAGGCTGGGTGTTCCAGTCCTCAGACCTCTTCTGACCCTCAATACGTAGCCTCGTCTCGTTATTGGAGGGAACTGCTATATCACACTGGGGATTGCTATGCGCTGCATATTCCCCTGAGCTCTTAATCACTTAGCTCTTTTAAGAGCTTGTTCCTGTTACGCTCTCCTGGAGGAGAGGTCTTCCCCACACGGTCCTGGAGGACAGAAGCCGATCCAGGGTGGAAGGAAGTCGGCGCGGCTCCAGTTAAGCTACGGCGGTTGTGGAGCCTGCGGTGGTTGTGGTGTCGTCTGCAGTGCTTGGAGTCCTCTGAGAGCGCTAGGAGCATCCATCAACGGAGGGTACTCGGTCGGGTTACACGGAGCTCCGTTACAGCATGGAACTGTTTTCGGATACTTTACCCATGCGGTCGGTCAATACTTTAAAGTCCCATAACTCCCGAACCGTTTATCCGAATGGGCTGATTTTAACATATGTTGTTCCTCCAGACTAGGGCTATCTGGAGATATTGGATTTGTGGATGTACCCCAAGTATTTAGGGTACATCCAAAACTTGGGTAAAACTATGTCCCTGTTAATTGTGTTAACAGATATGTTGGAGGGAGGAGATGTGTGGGTTGTACCTTAAACTGGATTGGTGTACTGTAAACCCCTCCCTTGCATGGGAGAATCTCATATAAGCCTGTGTGTGAATAAATCAGTGTTGTTGCTGTTTAACCCTGAAGCTGGAGTGTGTCTCTTTCTTGGGGGGAAAGGGGACTGTATGCCGACTGCCAGGAGTGTAAGCTGTTCATATTGCTTTTCCTGTTCGGGTGCTTCCAGGGTTAGTGTGTCTGCTGTTCGAGAGTTGGTGAATTCGTGCAGTTTGGGAGTTCGGGAAGTTGGTGCTTATGGTAGCTGCTGGTCCATCTAAAGGGGATTATCGCCTAAACGGATCTTTCCCCTTTTATGCTGAAACGGTCCGTTACAATTGGTGGCAAGCGGTGGGATCAGTCCTACAACCAGAGGGACAGCTACAGACAACACCATTCCTGGATTACTAATTGAGGGCAACGCTAGTACCCGTACAGCGACCCTATCTACAAGGAACCAACTGCAGCAGAGCAAGCATGGCACCCAGCTACACGCAGGAGGAGTTTGACAAAGAGCTGAGATCACAACTGATTTTCTTCGGACCCAACCCCCCGGAGAAATACGTGCAGCTCGTGAGTAGACAGGTAGATGAGTACCTGCGGTTCATGGCAGATCCAGCCAAGGGTATCGGTCGCCCTATCCGGCGGCAGAGTGCGTTTCGGGGACTCAAAGGTGTACCCCAGGGAGCTGATGGTGTCGTCCATCCTCCCCAGCGGCCGTGTGTGCCCCAGGGAGCCGAAGGTGCAGTCCTTCCTCCCCAGCGGCAGGCCGAGTTACAGGGGGCAGAGGTAGTTGTTCCTGCCCCCCAGCAGCAAAGTGATATGCCAAGAAGGCAGTGTGAAGCGAAGGGAGAGGAGAGCAGCGTCCTCCCTCCCCAGCGGCAGTGTGTGCCCCAGGGAGCTGATGGTGTCGTCCATCCTCCCCAGCAGCCGTGTGTGTCCCAGGGAGCCGAAGGTGCAGTCCTTCCTCCCCAGCGGCAGGCTGAGTTACAGGGGGCAGAGGTTGTTGTTCCTGCCCCCCAGCAGCAAAGTGATATGCCAAGAAGGCAGTGTGAAGTGAAGGGAGAGGAGAGCAGCGTCCTCCCTCCCCAGCGGCAGTGTGTGCCTCAGGGAGCTGATGGTGTCGTCCATCCTCCCCAGCAGCCGTGTGTGCCCCAGGGAGCTGATGGTGTCGTCCATCCTCCCCAGCAGCCGTGTGTGTCCCAGGGAGCCGAAGGTGCAGTCCTTCCTCCCCAGCGGCAGGCTGAGTTACAGGGGGCAGAGGTTGTTGTTCCTGCCCCCCAGCAGCCAAGTGATATGCCAAGAAGGCAGTGTGAAGTGAAGGGAGAGGAGAGCAGCGTCCTCCCTCCCCAGCGGCAGTGTGTGCCCCAGGGAGCTGATGGTGTCGTCCATCCTCCCCAGCAGCCGTGTGTGCCCCAGGGAGCTGATGGTGTCGTCCATCCTCCCCAGCAGCCGTGTGTGTCCCAGGGAGCCGAAGGTGCAGTCCTTCCTCCCCAGCGGCAGGCTGAGTTACAGGGGGCAGAGGTTGTTGTTCCTGCCCCCCAGCAGCAAAGTGATATGCCAAGAAGGCAGTGTGAAGTGAAGGGAGAGGAGAGCAGCATCCTCCCTCCCCAGCGGCAGTGTGTGCCCCAGGGAGCTGATGGTGTCGTCCATCCTCCCCAGCGGCAGTGTGTCCTGCAGGGAGCAGAGACAGTCAGTCTCGCACCCCAGCAGCCGGACAAGAGAATGAAAGGGGAGACAGCTGGTCCCCCTTTCCACCAGCAGAGAGAGTGGCAGGGAGAGGAGCCTGCTAACCCCCCTCCCCAGCGGCAGTTTACCGTCCAGAGAGAGGAGCTTGTTACACCCTCTCTCCAGCGGCAGCCTAACCCACCAAGGGGAGATGTTAAGCCCCACATCCGTGCAGATGGGACCGTAGTCTCTGCACTTACAGCACCAGGGGTAGGGACGGTCGGTCCTGTCCCCCAGACACAGAGCGATATATCTAAAGGGGAGACAGTCGGTCTCCAGCAACCAGGCTCCCACCAGACTACTCCCATGGTAGTGCTGGCAACAGGACAGAATACTGCTGGTCTCGGCCCCCTCAGCAACCCACCAAGGCAGCCTACCAGTCCCCCTCACAGCCGTGGTGAGGCACCTGAACCCAGACCAGATTCTCCCTCACCCAGAGGTAGTAACTGTTTATTATGGGTGGGCTGCTCTACTACTTCTGTTTTGTGGGTGGGTTGCTGGACTAACCAGGGCACTGACCGGCAGGAGGTCAGATACCCTGTTAGTCTAATTGGTAAAGGGGAGAATTGTGGCGAAACCAACTTCGCCACTGTGAACTGGAGAAGCCTGGTTGCTAGCCTCCTGCCCGCTGACTATGGCCCCTGGACATATTGCACTTTAAAGACTATATTTGGGCATGTAATAATTTATATTGCTGCTACTGGCCCTTTAAAATCAGCGATGGACATTTTGGGACTACTGTCCCTTTAAGACTGTGAAGCATATTCTATTGTACTGCCTGTATATTGTATATGTATTTATGTATGCAGTTAACCTGGGTTATATATATATGCAGCCTTCATCTGATTGTTCGGTAGAATCACTCCATTCCTTGTATTGAGGAAACTACCGAACAACCAGACCACCCAGGACTAAGTGTGCCTCCAATTACCGTTTGCAACAATGTTGCAAACGGGTAATTGGCAATCAGTGCAGTGTGGTCTTTGTCCTCTGGGTGGCCGCCATTCAGGAAACTAACACGTGGCGGCGGCCATCTTTAACTACCGAACAGCGGTGTTTTGCCGTCGAGTGTCTGGAACTGAAATCGGACACTCGACTAGGCAAACACCGCTGAGACCTCCAGACTTCCAGGATTTCGTGGGGAAACTACCGAACGGCCCGCCGTTCGGTAGAAAGAAACGTACGAACTAGGGGATTCATACGAACTCCCCTTAGTCTCTATAACACCAGTAATTCGTATGTTTCATTCACCTGTTTGTGACCGACCGCAGGGCCAAAATGCATGGAACTGTTTTCGGATACTTTACCCCTGCGGTCGGTCAATACTTTAAAGTCCCATAACTCCCGAACCGTTTATCCGAATGGGCTGATTTTAACATATGTTGTTCCTCCAGACTAGGGCTATCTGGAGATATTGGATTTGTGGATGTACCCCAAGTATTTAGGGTACATCCAAAACTTGGGTAAAACTATGTCCCTGTTAATTGTGTTAACAGATATGTTGGAGGGAGGAGATGTGTGGGTTGTACCTTAAACTGGATTGGTGTACTGTAAACCCCTCCCTTGCATGGGAGAATCTCATATAAGCCTGTGTGTGAATAAATCAGTGTTGTTGCTGTTTAACCCTGAAGCTGGAGTGTGTCTCTTTCTTGGGGGGAAAGGGGACTGTATGCCGACTGCCAGGAGTGTAAGCTGTTCATATTGCTTTTCCTGTTCGGCTGCTTCCAGGGTTAGTGTGTCTGCTGTTCGAGAGTTGGTGAATTCGTGCAGTTTGGGAGTTCGGGAAGTTGGTGCTTATGGTAGCTGCTGGTCCATCTAAAGGGGATTATCGCCTAAACGGATTTTTCCCTTTTTATGCTGAAACGGTCCGTTACAATACCCATATAATACCAGCATGCACCTCGACTCACTGACACTCCCACTATAAATACCCATATAATACCAGCATGTACCTTGACTCACTGACACTCCCACTATAAATACCCATATAATACCAGCATGCACCTCGACTCAGTGACACTCCCACTATAAATACCCATATAATACCAGCATGCACCTCGACTCAGTGACACTCCCACTATAAATACCCATATAATACCAGCATGCACCTCGACTCAGTGACACTCCCACTATAAATACCCATATAATACCAGCATGCACCTCGACTCAGTGACACTCCCACTATAAATACCCATATAATACCAGCATGCACCTCGACTCACTGACACTCCCACTATAAATACCCATATAATACCAGCATGTACCTCGACTCACTGACACTCCCATTATAAATACCCATATAATACCAGCATGTACCTCGACTCACTGACACTCCCTCTATAAATACCCATATAATACCAGCATGCACCTCGACTCAGTGACACTCCCACTATAAATACCCATATAATACCAGCATGTACCTCGACTCACTGACACTCCCACTATAAATACCCATATAATACCAGCATGCACCTCGACTCAGTGACACTCCCACTATAAATACCCATATAATACCAGCATGCACCTCGACTCACTGACACTCCCACTATAAATACCCATATAATACCAGCATGTACCTGCACTCACTGACACTCCCACTATAAATACCCATATAATACCAGCATATACCTCGACTCACTGACACTCCCACTATAAATACCCATATAATACCAGCATGTACCTCGACTCACTGACACTCCCACTATAAATACCCATATAATACCAGCATGCACTTCGACTCAGTGACACTCCCACTATAAATACCCATATAATACCAGCATGTACCTGCACTCACTGACACTCCCACTATAAATACCCATATAATACCAGCATGTACCTCGACTCAGTGACACTCCCACTATAAATACCCATATAATACCAGCATGTACCTCGACTCACTGACACTCCCACTATAAATACCCATATAATACCAGCATGTACCTCGACTCAGTGACACTCCCACTATAAATATCCATATAATACCAGCATATACCTCGACTCACTGACACTCCTACTATAAATACCCATATAATACCAGCATATACCTCGACTCACTAACACTCCCTCTATAAATACCCATATAATACCAGCATGCACCTCGACTCACTGACACTCCCACTATAAATACCCATATAATACCAGCATATACCTCGACTCACTGACACTCCCACTATAAATACCCATATAATACCAGCATGTACCTCGACTCACTGACACTCCCACTATAAATACCCATATAATACCAGCATGTACCTCGACTCAGTGACACTCCCACTATAAATATCCATATAATACCAGCATGTACCTCGACTCAGTGACACTCCCACTATAAATACCCATATAATACCAGCATATACCTCGACTCACTAACACTCCCTCTATAAATACCCATATAATACCAGCATGCACCTCGACTCACTGACACTCCCACTATAAATACCCATATAATACCAGCATATACCTCGACTCACTGACACTCCCACTATAAATACCCATATAATACCAGCATGTACCTCGACTCAGTGACACTCCCACTATAAATACCCATATAATACCAGCATGTACCTCGACTCACTGACACTCCCACTATAAATACCCATATAATACCAGCATGTACCTCGACTCACTGACACTCCCACTGTAACGGACCGTTTCACTTACAAGAGGATAAAACCCAGTTTAGGCGATATCCCCCTTTCCAGATGCACAGGCAGCTACGGCAAACACCATTCTCCCGACTGGAACCACACGAATACTGGGACAGCTGAACAAGAAAAGCAGACATCGGCTTACACTCCTGGCAGTCAGCAAACAATCCCATTTCCCCCAAAGAACGAGACGACACATCGCTTTGAGGGTTAAGCAAGAACTCTGGACTGGGACACCCAGTCTGGCTTTTATTACAACTAAGTACATACAGGACACTCCCAGGGGGAGGATGAATTTAACCAATCACATGGATGTACCTCCCACACATTTCCTCCCCTTAGATTAGCACTTAACATAATTATACCGTACACCTTTTTCCCCAATTCCTGGATGTACCCCAAATACATATGCTACACCTCCAAAACAGGTATCCCCTGATAGCCCTTATTCAGGGGGACAACATATCCAAGAATCAGGTCATTCGGATGAATGGTTCGGGAGATATGAAGTTCCAAAGATTTGACCGACCGCATGGGTAAAGTATCCGAAAACAGTTCCATGCATTTTGGCCCTGCGGTCGGTCACAAACAAGGGAATGAAAACAGACGAATTGCCTGTGTTATAGAGCCTGGAGAGGGTTTGAATGAATTCCCTTGTTTGTGGGGTTCTTTCTACCGAACGGCGGGTCATTCGGTAAGTTCCATACGAATTTCTGGAAGTATGGAGGTCTCAGCGGTGTTTGCCTAGTCAAGTGTCCGATTTTAGTTCCAGACACTCGACGGCAAAACACCGCTGTTCGGTAGTTTAAGATGGCCGCCGCCACGTGTTTGTTTCCCGAATGGCGGCCACCCAGAGGACAAAGAATACATTACATGGATTGCCAATTACCCGTTTGCAACATTGTTGCAAACGGTAATTGGAGGCACACTTATTCCTGGGTGGTCTGGTTGTTCGGTAGTTTCACTCAATATAATGAATGGAGTGATTCTACCGAACAATCAGGTGAATGCTGCATACATATCACCCAGGTTAAACTTAACACATGAATACATATATAATATTACAGGCAGTACACTAGAATATGCTTCACAGTCTTAAAGGGACAGTAGTCCCAAAAGTCCCAATCTGTTCATAGATGATTTTAAAGGGCCAGTAGCAGTCATATACATTATTACATGCCCAAATATAGTGTTTATAGAGCAATATGTCCATGGGCCGTAGTCGCAGGGCAGGAGGCTAGCAGCCAGGCCTCTCCAGTTCACAGTGGCGAAGCTGGTTTCGCCACACCCACTATAAATACCCATATAATACCAGCATATACCTCGACTCACTGACACTCCCACTATAAATACCCATATAATACCAGCATGTACCTCGACTCAGTGACACTCCCACTATAAATACCCATATAATACCAGCATGTACCTCGACTCAGTGACACTCCCACTATAAATACCCATATAATATCAGCATGTACCTCGACTCAGTGACACTCCCACTATAAATACCCATATAATACCAGCATGTACCTCGATTCACTGACACTCCCACAATAAATACCCATATAATACCAGCATGTACCTCGACTCACTGACACTCCCACTATAAATACCCATATAATACCAGCATGCGCCTCGACTCACTGACACTCCCACTATAAATACCCATATAATATCAGCATGTACCTCGACTCAGTGACACTCCCACTATAAATACCCATATAATACCAGCATGCGCCTCGACTCACTGACACTCCCACTATAAATACCCATATAATACCAGCATGCACCTCGACTCAGTGACACTCCCACTATAAATACCCATATAATACCAGCATGTACCTCGACTCACTGACACTCCCACAATAAATACCCATATAATACCAGCATGTACCTCGACTCAGTGACACTCCCACTATAAATACCCATATAATACCAGCATGTACCTCGACTCACTGACACTCCCACTATAAATACCAATATAATACCAGCATGCGCCTCGACTCACTGACACTCCCACTATAAATACCCATATAATACCAGCATGTACCTCGACTCAGTGACACTCCCACTATAAATACCCATATAATACCAGCATGTACCTCGACTCAGTGACACTCCCACTATAAATACCCATATAATACCAGCATGTACCTCGACTCACTGACACTCCCACTATAAATACCCATATAATACCAGCATGTACCTCGACTCAGTGACACTCCCACTATAAATACCCATATAATACCAGCATGCACCTCGACTCAGTGACACTCCCACTATAAATACCCATATAATACCAGCATGCACCTCGACTCAGTGACACTCCCACTATAAATACCCATATAATACCAGCATGTACCTCGACTCAGTGACACTCCCACTATAAATACCCATATAATACCAGCATGTACCTCGACTCACTGACACTCCCACTATAAATACCCATATAATAACAGTATCTCAACGGGGATAAGGCTGTGCCTATTTTACTGAGAATAAGTCCCAAAAATGACACTGGAGCAGCAAGGGAAGATCAGAGGCCCTTAGGTAGACTCTTCTTCAGGGGAGGAAACATCAGAGTGTTCGTATATATGTGGAGACAAGAAGGAGATGCGAGTGCAACCAATGGTGTAATAGGTCTGTAACGGACCGTTTCAGCATACAAGGGGAAAAATGCGTTTAGGCGATAATCCCCTTTTCCATAGACAGGCACAGCTACTGCAGAACATCAGAACTCACGAGCTGGATACGAAATAACACTCCGAACTGGAACAGCTGAACAAGAAAAGCAGACATCGGCTTACACTCTTGGCAGTCAGCATACAATCCCATTCCCCCAAAGACCGAGACGACACATCGCTTTGAGGGTTAAGCAAGAACTGTGGACTGGGACACCCAGTCTGCCTTTTATTACCAACAAGTACATACAGGACACTCCCAGGGGGAGGATGAAATTAACCAATCACATGGATGTACCTCCCACACATTTCCTCCCCTTAGATTAACACTTAACACAATTATACTGTACACCTTTTTCCCCAATTCCTGGATGTACCCCAAATACATATGCTACACCTCCAAAACAGGTATCCCCTGATAGCCCTTATTCAGGGGGACAACATATGCAAGAATCGGCCCATTCGGATAAATGGTTCAGGAGTTATGGAACTTTAAAGTATTGACCGACCGCATGGGTAAAGTATCCGAAATCAGTTCCATGCATTTTGGCCCTGCGGTCGGTCACAAACAAGGGAATGAAAACAGGCGAATTGCCTGTGTTATAGAGCCTGGAGAGGGTTTGAATGAATTCCCTTGTTTGTGGGGTTCTTTCTACCGAACGGGGGGTCATTCGGTAGTTTCCATACGAATTTCTGGAAGTATGGAGGTCTCAGCGGTGTTTGCCTAGTCAAGTGTCCGATTTCAGTTCCAGACACTCGACGGCAAAACACCGCTGTTCGGTAGTTAAAGATGGCCGCCGCCACGTGTTGGTTCCCTGAATGGCGGCCACCCAGAGGACAAAGACCACACTGCACTGATTGCCAATTACCTGTTTGCAACATTGTTGCAAACGGTAATTGGAGGCACACTTAGTCCTGGGTGGTCTGGTTGTTCGGTAGTTTCCTCCATACAATGAATGGAGTGATTCTACCGAACAATCAGATGAATGCTGACACATATATAACCCAGGTTAACTGCATACAAAAATACATACATGACATGACAGTATTAAAGGCAGGATTACTGTACTACGCTCCACAGTCTTAAAGGTACAGTAGTCCCAAAAGTTCCAATATGTCCATCGCTGCTTTTAAAGGGCCAGCAGCAGCAATATAAATTGTTACATGCCCAAATATAGTTTTTAAAGTGCAGCATGTCCAGGGGCCATAGTCAGCGGGCAGGAGGCTAGCAGCCAGGCCTCTCCAGTTCACAGTGGCGAAGCTGGTTTCGCCACATTTCTCCCCTTGGCCAATTAGACTAACAGGGTACCTGACTTTCTGCCGGTCAGTGCCCTGGTTAGTCCAGCAACCCACCCACAAAACAGAAATAACAGAGCAGCCCACCCACACGAACCGGTTACTACATCTGGGTGAGGAAGGATTGTGTCCAAGTTCTGGTGTTTCACCACTGCTGGGTGGGAGACGGGTAGGCTGCCTTGGTGGGTTGCTGAGGGGGCAGAGACCAGCGGTACTCTGTCCTGTTGCCAGCACTACCACGGGAGTAGTCTGGTGGGCGTCTGGTTGCTGGAGACTGGCTGTCTCCCCTTTAGGTGCGCAGCTCGACTGCCGGAGGGGGAGACCGACTGTCTCCCCTTTGGATCCATCACACTGAGGCTGGGGAACAGGACCGACCGTCCCTATCCCTTGTGCTGTAAGTGCAGAGACTACGGTCCCATCTGCACAGTTGTGGGGCTTAACATCTCCCCTTGGTGAGTTAGGCTGCCGCTGGAGAGAGGGTGTAACAAGCTCCTCTCTCTGGACGGTAAACTGCCGCTGGGGAGGGGGGTTAGCAGGCTCCTCTCCCTGCCACTCTCTCTGCTGGTGGAAAAGGGGACCAGCTGTCTCCCCGGTCATTCTCTTGTCCGGCTGCTGGGGTGCGAGACTGACTGTCTCTGCTCCCTGCAGGACACACTGCCGCTGGGGAGGATGGACGACACCATCAGCTCCCTGGGGCACACACTGCCGCTGGGGAGGGAGGACGCTGCTCTCCTCTCCCTTCGCTTCACACTGCCGTCTTGGCATCTCACTTTGCTGCTGGGGGGCAGGAACAACAACCTCTGCCCCCTGTAACTCAGCCTGCCGCTGGGGAGGAAGGACTGCACCTTCGGCTCCTTTGGACCCACACGGCTGCTGGGGAGGATGGACGACACCATCAGCTCCCTGGGGCACACATTGCCGCTGGGGAGGGAGGACGCTGCTCTCCTCTCCCTTCACTTCACACTGCCTTCTTGGCATCTCACTTTGCTGCTGGGGGGCAGGAACAACAACCTCTGCCCCCTGTAACTCAGCCTGCCGCTGGGGAGGGAGGACGACACCATCCGCTCCCTGGGTTACACACTGCCGCTGGGGAGGATGGACGACACCATCAGCTCCCTGGGGTACACACTGCCGCTGGGGAGGAAGGACTGCACCTTCTGCTCCCTGGGACACACACTGCCGCTGGGGAGGATGGACGACACCATCAGCTCCCTGGGGTACACACTGGCGCTGGGGAGGAAGGACGGCACCTTCTGCTCCCTGGGACACACACTGCCGCTGGGGAGGATGGACGACACCATCAGCTCCCTGGGGTACACACTGCCGCTGGGGAGGAAGGACTGCACCTTCTGCTCCCTGGGACACACACTGCCGCTGGGGATCTGGGCCGACTGCCCAGCATCCCTGTAGGGCCGGTAGAGAGATCTCGGTCCCATCTCCCCCGGCCATCTGTGGGTCTCTCCAGGGCCAGTCCATGAGGTCCCCCACTTCTGCAGCTGGTAGTGAAGCAGGAGGTACCTCGGCCCCGTTTTCCCAGCTGTAGGCTAGCAGGTCTGGGTCTGCCACCCCGTTTTCCCGGTCTGCGTCCCCTCTCTGCGGCTGGCCGGAATTTAATAGTTCTACATAGTCCATCTCCAGCCCTTGTTCCATGCCAGCGAAACGGCGGAGGTCTTGTCCCAGTCCAATAGATCTCGGGCCCTGTAACATCTCACTCCGGTAATGCACGATAGCCCAGTACCGTGACTCTGCTGGACTGCCGAAGTCGACGTCTTCTGTTAGGGCCTTCCACAACAGGCCAGGGCTAGTGTAGTGATCCCCCTCCGGCTGGATGCCCTCTGCCCTCCACGTCTCTGGCTGGACAGTGCACCACCACAGTGCCCGGTATGAGACGTCCAGGCTCAGTTCCCTTTCCACGAGGTACTCAAGTCGTCTTACCCGCTCCCCTCCGGGTTGGTCCCCCAGAAGCGGCATCCGCCAGGCCATTTGTTCCTCCAACTGGTATGCGGCACCAGGAAAGCGCTGCTGCCGTTGATACTGGACTTCTTCCAGGGCATCATCCCATAATTCTATCCGGGCATTATCTCTCCATTCTAATTCACTCTCTTCCTCAGGTGTGTGTGTTGCCCAGGTGTGCGTGTTGCCCATTTTCCCAAAATCCTTTGTAGATAGGGTCGCTGTACGGGTACTGGCGTTGCCCTCACTTTGTAATCCAGGAATGGTGTTGTCTGTAGCTGTCCCTCTGGTTGTAGGAACGATCCCGCCGCTTGCCACCAATTGTAACGGACCGTTTCAGCATACAAGGGGAAAAATGCGTTTAGGCGATAATCCCCTTTTCCATAGACAGGCACAGCTACTGCAGAACATCAGAACTCACGAGCTGGATACGAAATAACACTCCGAACTGGAACAGCTGAACAAGAAAAGCAGACATCGGCTTACACTCTTGGCAGTCAGCATACAATCCCATTCCCCCAAAGACCGAGACGACACATCGCTTTGAGGGTTAAGCAAGAACTGTGGACTGGGACACCCAGTCTGCCTTTTATTACCAACAAGTACATACAGGACACTCCCAGGGGGAGGATGAAATTAACCAATCACATGGATGTACCTCCCACACATTTCCTCCCCTTAGATTAACACTTAACACAATTATACTGTACACCTTTTTCCCCAATTCCTGGATGTACCCCAAATACATATGCTACACCTCCAAAACAGGTATCCCCTGATAGCCCTTATTCAGGGGGACAACATATGCAAGAATCGGCCCATTCGGATAAATGGTTCAGGAGTTATGGAACTTTAAAGTATTGACCGACCGCATGGGTAAAGTATCCGAAATCAGTTCCATGCATTTTGGCCCTGCGGTCGGTCACAAACAAGGGAATGAAAACAGGCGAATTGCCTGTGTTATAGAGCCTGGAGAGGGTTTGAATGAATTCCCTTGTTTGTGGGGTTCTTTCTACCGAACGGGGGGTCATTCGGTAGTTTCCATACGAATTTCTGGAAGTATGGAGGTCTCAGCGGTGTTTGCCTAGTCAAGTGTCCGATTTCAGTTCCAGACACTCGACGGCAAAACACCGCTGTTCGGTAGTTAAAGATGGCCGCCGCCACGTGTTGGTTCCCTGAATGGCGGCCACCCAGAGGACAAAGACCACACTGCACTGATTGCCAATTACCTGTTTGCAACATTGTTGCAAACGGTAATTGGAGGCACACTTATTCCTGGGTGGTCTGGTTGTTCGGTAGTTTCCTCCATACAATGAATGGAGTGATTCTACCGAACAATCAGATGAATGCTGACACATATATAACCCAGGTTAACTGCATACAAAAATACATACATGACATGAAAGTATTAAAGGCAGGATTACTGTACTACGCTCCACAGTCTTAAAGGGACAGTAGTCCCAAAAGTTCCAATATGTCCATCGCTGCTTTTAAAGGGCCAGCAGCAGCAATATAAATTGTTACATGCCCAAATATAGTTTTTAAAGTGCAGCATGTCCAGGGGCCATAGTCAGCGGGCAGGAGGCTAGCAGCCAGGCCTCTCCAGTTCACAGTGGCGAAGCTGGTTTCGCCACAAGGTCAAATCCAGAGGGTGATATATACAAAATGTGGTATTTTACTCACATTTAAAAGAGCTATGACCAGCTCTAGTGTAGATGGCATACAGCGGTATGATCCCCGCTCATGGGATGTACAGGAAAAGTGCATCCGTCTGTGCAGTCTAGTTTTTCAATGCTCCAAGAAATAGAATAATTTGGCACCTATAGTGCTCTCAATTTGATACAATACTGTATGAAATAAATAAGATAATACTCACAAGTCTAGAGCAGGAGATACTGCTCTATATATAAGGCGTTGGTGATATGATCCCTACCTCGGATTGCTGTGAGTACAGGAACAGTAAAATGCCAGGAAAGGATAAAAAAATATAAAATGCAATAAAAAGAAGATTGGCACAGCTAGTGACCAAAAAACTTTTATATAAAATAACCATAACGCGTTTCACCATATGTGGCTTCTTCAAATGGAATAAAAGTGGCAACCTGGCAGACTGTGTTTAAATAGGGATACAGTGTAATTAAAATTGTAATTGAATTGGCCAATAAGAAAAATAGATAGGAATGGACATATTAAACATAAATTAAAATAGAAGGTACAAATATATGGAAATACAGGATGTTATATATATATAAGCATGTACTAAAACCGAGCATTAGATATACAGTAATATAGGTTCAAAATAGGTCATGTGACACGCGAACTGAGTGTCAAGGGATCATGGGAATTGTGGTAAATCGGCCGGTAGGGGCTGACCTAGATAAGGGGCATGTATAGAGAGTAAGCACGTATGTCCGCCTAGCAGGCTGTGTAGGAGCCACGCACGGTCGGCATTGTGGGAGGGACATGCGCGCATGCGTGTCTGCTGCGTATGACGCGGGTATCAGTCGGCCGCCTACAGAGCGAGCGTGGTCGGCTGGCAGTTGTTTAAAGATACTTCTGCATATGACGCGGGTAACAGCTGGTTGCCTACAGAGCATGCGCGGTCGGCTGGATGGCATGTATATGAAGCCATCTTGTGGCTGGCGACAATTAGTATTAAAAAAACAGCTCAAACAAAAGGCGAGTCTGTAGAATGAGAAAAGAGGGAGAGGGCATAAAAAGTACACGAACAGCAGAATAAAATATAATGATAATCACAGATACATGAGTAATAAGTGCAGATGATAAAAGTATACATATTAAGAAATGTGAAATTAAACAAATCAAATTCTGCATTAAGACCATGTGGAATAAGAGTTTTTAGATGAAAGACCCATTCCATCTCGATTTTACCAAGGATATATTTAATATTGCCACCTCTCCAAGGGCTGACACATTTTTAATGCCTATACCGTTAAGTTGTTTTGTATCATTATTATGTATACAGAAATGTTTAGAGACTGGGTGATTTAAAAATCCTTTTTGAATATTCCTACAATGTTCACTCAGTCCAAGTTTCAAGCTTCTAGTGGTCATACCTATATATTGCAGGCCACAGGGACACTCCAGCAAGTAGATAACATTTTTGGTATCCCAGTTTATAAAGTCTTTAATTGGGTAAACGTAGCGGAGAGGTAGTATAATCCCCAGTATCTCCGCTGGTAGACAGATACAGCATACAATAATCCAGGTAGCGTGATAATAATCCCTTCTTCCCAAGAACTAGACGACACATAGGCTGGGAGTCAACTCAGCTTTTATTCACAGATCACAGTATTTATGCAATTCCCCATGCAAGAGGTTCCCAAAGTGACTTTGCAGGGGTTTTACAGTAGTGGACTATGTGGGGAACTTAGGTTACAAGGCAGCTTCCCAGCATCCATTGCTGTACAGGAGAGATAAGAGATAAGAATGCACTGTTAATCATCTTATCTCTCTGTACAGCCAAAGTTATATTTTTACATTAAATTATATAATAGTTGCAATATTGGTGTGAATGAGCTGAATGACCTCTTGTTGCATAGCTGGGATCTGAGCGCACCATCGGGGAAAGTACAGCTCAGATCCCTGCACATTTAGACGAATGCCATTCGAATTACTGTGTGAGAGGAACAGGCATTGAACGGCACGAACGGACTGGTTCCGTTAAAGTGTCGAAAGAATTATTGTCCCGAACGGTCTGGAAGTCCAGCGGTGTTCGTGCCGTTGAGTAGCCGATTTCAGTTCCAGGCACTCGACAACCAAACGCCACTGAGCTTGGGGAATCAAAGATCGGTACACGAACGGTGGCCACCTGGGAACACACTAACAAGTACATTGTTGCCAAACTTAATGGGAGACACAACCCTCTTTGTGTGGTCTCCCATTCGGTACTTTGTTCGTGCCGCCAGCATACGAATGCCATCTAACACATATAAGACAGGATATAACATGCAGTTATCACATATCGCTTGAAGACAACTCATACACATAAAATAACCGGTGGGCAACCCTTATACCTAACATAGTCTTAAGTGGCCAGGATTGCCACAGTAAATTTTATTAGTTACATTAGATTTGAATGAGGTTGTTTTAGATGGGGTAGAGGAATCAGTATTTTTGCATACAATGCATTTTTTACATTTGTAAAAACCACTGGCATTGGGAAAAAGAGGTAGTATTGGATTTGCCCACTTGAGTAAAATTTGTAGTTAAAATTGACTTAAAATTGGGGGCTCCTGTAAAAACGATGTTAGGTTTGTCTGGTATAATGCTGCTCAATATTTTGTCTCGTTTTAGCAAATGCCAGTGTTTTTTAATCACTTTTTTTGATGTGGCCAGTCTTATTGTTAAAATGAAAGATGACAGGAAGTGTCACGGTGTTAGTAGTCTTTTTTTGCTTGTATGTGAGAAGGTCGTTTCTCTCTTTATTCCTAACAGTTTCAATGGTGGTATTGAGATTCGTAGGTGAATAGTTTTTTACAATAAATTTATCTTTTTAAAAATCTGCTTTGTGTATTAAAATCTTCTCATTGAGAGCATTTTCTGTGAAGAGCATTCTCCAACCAGGGTTTACAGTGGCCACCAGATTATTCGATTGCTTTGTTAACGCATACTTTAAAAAAAAAAAAGGTTTTAGTGTGAATCTTATTATCTTTGATAAAAATATTAAGATCTAAAAAATGAATAGAGACTTTAAACACAGTCTGCCAGCTGTGCCAATCTTCTTTTTATTGCATTTTATATTTTTTTATCCTTTCCTGGCATTTTACTGTTCCTGTACTCACAGCAATCTGAGGTGGGGATCATATCACCAACGCCTTATATATAGAGCAGTATCTCCTGCTCTAGACTTGTGAGTATTATCTTATTTATTTCATACAGTATTGTATCAAATTGAGAGCACTATTGGTGCCAAATTATTCTATTTCTTGGAGCATTGAAAAACTGGACTGCACAGACGGAAGCACTTTTCCTGTACATCCCATGAGTGGGATCATACCGCTGTATGCCATCTACACTAGAGCTGGTCATAGCTCTTTTAAATGTGAGTAAAATACCACCTTTTGTATATATCACCCTCTGGATTTGACCTATTACACCATTGGTTGCACTCGCATCTCCTTCTTGTCTCCACATATATAAAAACACCCTGATATATCCTCACCTGAAGAAGAGTCTACTCTGATCTTCCCTTGCATGGGCAGCCACCCGAACCCCCTCCCCCCCCCCCCCCACCCGCGATTTTTCAGCTTGTGCTGCTATTTTTCGTGTGAGATTATAAATACAGTTCAATACTGGCACCAGCCAGTAGGTGGCGCTGTGTATGGAGAGAGACAGGGATAGGTAAGTTAGGGATGGGGGTAGAGAAAGCCTATAGATCAGGTAAGTGAGGAATGGGGAGAAAGCCTATAGATCAGGTAACTGAGGGATGGGGAGAAAGCCTATAGATCAGGTAACTGAGGGATGGGGAGAAAGCCTATAGATCAGGTAACTGAGGGATGGGGAGAAAGCCTATAGATCAGGTAAGTGAGGGATGGGGAGAAAGCCTATAGATCAGGTAAGTGAGAGATTGGAGGGTGCAGCATACAGATCAGGTAAATGAGAGATGGGGGGGATCCACCTACAGATCAGGCAAGTGAGGCATGGGGGGGAGACAGCCTATAGATCAGGTAAGTGAGGGATGGGGAGGAGACAGCCTACAGGAAGATCCAGCAAGGAGCAGGAAGGTAAAGTAAGAGAAGGAGCAGAAAGGAGAAGGAACAGAAATGAGCAGGAAGGGACATCAAGGAGCAGAAAGGGGCAGCAAGGAGCTGGAAGGGACAGCAAGGAGCACAAAGGTAATGTAGGAGAAGGAGCACAAAGGAACAGAAATGAGCATAAAGGGGCAGCAAGGAGCAGGAAGGAGTGCAAATAAAAAATAAAATAAGGTTAAAAATTAAGAATAAAGGTGCTACTATCACCTATGTGAGTCACTTATTCACATAAAACATAAACCATACAGTGAAAAAACTTTAAATGGTGAGAGCACTCTTAATAAAAATTGCACATTACCCTTATTGCACACTTAGGTATACAAATGCTTTAAAAATCCTGTGAATTAAAACAGAGAAAACCGCAGCATAGGGTAATAACGTACACATTTACAGTGTAACTAATTAAATAGCTGGTTGCACTCACATGGTCTTGGGCCACTTTATAAAAGCTGGCTCAGACTAGGCGTATATTAGGTGAATGCACGTGGAAATCAGACTCCAAACTGCTTCCCCTCCGTGGACCTTCAGAATGTTGTTGCTTTAAAATATTCCAGGATGCAGGAAAATATTGCAAACTATTTATTGGACACACTTTCTAAAGCAGCTTAATAAAAACAAATAAAATACAATTATGTCTGTAAAGTCCACTTGTGCAAATCAGACTTAACGCGTTTCGGCAAAGCCTTTATCAAAAGTCCTTCCTTCACCTTTTCTTCTGATGATTTAAATATCTTCAAATTTGGCGCCTTTTTTCCTCCGTCCTGACGTCATGAAACTTCCGTTCTAACTTCCGATGGCGTAGCCGCATCATCCCATTCGGCGTGCATCCTCGCGGCTTCCGTCTTTCTTTGATGACGTCATGACGCTACCTTCATCGTAACGTCGTGACGCATATACTGGGGGCCGGATCTTTCTCCGATCCTATTACTTTTGCCCACAGTAAATATGCATTTCCAACTGACCAAAAAGGGCAATTTAATATCTTCTGCATCTTTTAAACATTCTCAGGGAAACTTCATATACATATATAAATATATAGACTAAACATCAAATAATTAGACACATAATATTCTTAAGGCTATTCCTTTCTTTAAAAAAATATCCCTTTTTAGGCAAAGGCACCCAGAGACAAACAGAAATAAAAAGAAGGATATACACCCCCACCAAGAGAGGCAGCGAACTAGAAGAGGGGGAATTAGACAGCGTCAAAGAGGAGAAAAGAAAGAGAGAAGAGAAACATTGGAGGAGATAGGACCTAAAGAAAAAGATGGTGGGCTGAGAATTTTTAATTTGTCCAATAAAGTTCTAACTAGCTCACATATTCAAATTTTAAACAAAGGTTTTAAGTTTGCACCAAGTTGTGGAATTGACAAATTCGAAACCTTTATAGATTTACAAGGAAACTAGCACTATGCCCCTGAGGGACAATAATAAGGTGGAAGATAATTTTAAACACACAACCTTAAAAAATAAATCATCCTTTTATCCTAGTAATTTTAAAACAGATTCAATTAAAACATTCGAGAGATCATGTTTAAAGGAAATTAAGAAAATTAAACCCCTAAATAAATATCATAATAACCTCACAAATATGGTGTGACGAACCCTGCTGCATAGACCTGTATTGCTGGTTCATCTGTTTTCATTGGATTCGTGGATTTCCTGTCCGTACGCTGTTGTTCGTACGTTTCCTAAAGTACCGAGTAAAACTACCGAACATCGGCCACCCAGGAGAGGAGTGTGCGGCTCATTAACACCTTGACCACAAATTAGAACGTTGTGGTTAACCGCAAACACCTCTCCATTCCATCGTACGGGTGGTCGTCGTTCGTATGCCGACCACGAGGCGGCGGCCATTTTGGACACGAGGCGAATCAGCGGTGTTCGGTGCGAAACCCATGGATCTAAAAACGGACTCTTTATCTACCGAACACCGCTGGAGACGGCCGTCTCCCCTCCTATTCCCTTGGAGGCATACGAACCCTGTTCCGTTCGGGGGTTTCCTTCATCCGTAGGAACTTACCCAGATAGCCGTCCCATGGAGTCATTCGTGTACCGAAGGACTTATGAGAGACTTTGACTCCATGGCGATTGGACTGTGTACTTCGGATCTGAGCGCTATTCGGTAGGAATATGCCCTCAGATTCAGGCTATCTGGGGATACGTGACACGAACACTATGGAGTCGGTACTTCGGATTTTATGTATTTTATTGCATTTTTTTGTGTTTGTGTTTAAAATGGCGATGGTTCCTATCCTCGGAGTTAATTAGGTTTCTCCCTAATTATCTCCAGGATAGGAAGAGATGTATTATGGGTAAAATGGGGAGGGCTTGTGTTATAGCCACTGCGATTGGCTACTGTTTAATATATTTTACAGTCTTCCACCAGGTCCCCTAGGGGAGTGTCTACCTGGTGGAGACCTGCATAAATACTGGGCAGGTAGCCCCCATTAAACACATTCTGCTTGACCTTCAAAACGGAGCTTTGTCTCGTTTGTGGAGGGATTGACTATTGGGACAGCGTTTTCGTTTATTTATAGCTGTGGAAGGATTTCGGATGGATTGCTGATCGGGAGTTACCGTGTTCGTATGCTCCGGTCGGGAGTTTTATGATCGGTTATGCTGGAATTGCATTTCTGGAGAAAGGGGAATATCGACTAAACGGCGGCTTCACTCTCCAGGCGGTGAGTGTCGTAACATATGGAAAGGAAGGCACTAAAAGATCTACAGGAAGATAAGAGTGTCGTAGTGAAACCCGCCAATAAAGGGGGTGGAGTGATTATTTGGGAAAAAGAAAAATATATAAGAGAAATGTATAATCAACTAAAAGATGAAACTACATATGTAGAGCTGACACAGAACCCCTAACAGAGATTATGGAAGTATACCAGACTTTTATAAATAGAGGATTGGAGGATGGAATTTTAAATAAAAAGGAATTTGATTTTTTGAATGTTTAGTTCCCAAGAATCCCAGTGTTTTATATACTCCCTAAGATACACAAGGATGTTAATAATCCGCCGGGGAGACCCATAGTCTCAGGGATAGGGTCATTACTGGCACCATTGTCACAATATATTGACCAGTTTTTACAAGACCCTGTAAAGAAGTGTGAAGCATACCTTAAGGATACGATAAGTCTTTTAAACCTTTTAGATAACTTTGAGTGGGAAGAATCTTATGTAATGGCAACCGCAGATGTGAGCAGCCTCTACACCAACATTCAGCATAAGAGGGGATGTGAGGCTGCCACATATTTTTAAAAGAAATTTAGCGATTTATCTGAGACCCAAATTAATTTTATTATAGATGGGATCAATATAATTCTTAAGAATATTTTTTTTTGGTTTGAAGGGAGGTTTTATTTACAAATAAAGGGTACGACTATGGGGACCAGATTTGCCCCAAGTTATGCCAATCTGTTTATGGCACACTGGGAAGATCTTTTTATTTACCTTAATGACTAAATTGGGGCAAATCTGGTCCTCTATAAACGTTACATTGATGACGTATTTTTAATTTGGAAAGGGAGTGAGGAATCACTAAAAGTACTTTTTAATACCCTGAATGTTAATTATGGAACATTACTCTCAAATATGAAATTAGTCACCAGGAGATTAATTTCCTTGATCTATCTATATATGTAGAAGATCAAAAGATCAAAAGTAAAACCTATTTCAAGTCCGTAGATGTTAATAGTTTTATAGACTGCAATAGTTGCCATTTTAAACCATGGCTTAACAATATTCCAAAGGGACAAATGTTAAGACTCAGGAGAAATTGTACGGAGAATAAAGAGTTTGTTCAACAAGCAGAAAGGCGAAAAGAACAATTTCAAGAGAAATGGTACAAGAATGCCCCCTTGGAAAAAACTTTTAAAGAAATTGAAAGAATAGATAGAAAACAACTTTTACAGTATAAGAATAAAGGGGTCCTTCGAATTGAAGAAGAGAAAGTACCACTTATTTTTAATTTTTGTACAAATAATAAAAATGTGAGGAAAATCATTAATCGGAATTGGCATATTTTAAAAACAGAAGATAAATTTACCAATTTCATTGAAGAGAAGCCAAGAATTATTTTTAGGGGTGCCAAAAATGTAAAGCAAGTATTAACTAAAAGTTTTTTAGACATAGAAGAAAATAATTTTTTTAAACAAACGAAGGGTTTTTATTTTTGTGGGGAATGCAGGGGGTGCAAACAGAGGAAAGAGAAAAATAAAAAAGTTTTAAAATTTACGTCAAATGTCACAAAGAAAGATTATGAAATTAATTCCTTTATTTCCTGCAACAGTAAGGACGTTGTTCACATGTGGATTTGCCCATGCGGTCTACAGTACATAGGGAGAACCTCACGTCACCTTAAAATTAGAATTAGGGAACACATTTATAATATCAACCGTAAGTTTATGAACCATAGAGTTTCCAGACATTTTATGGAATGTCATAATAGTGACCCAAAAGGTCTGGAGTTTGTAGGGCTAGAGAAGGTAAAAGTGCATTGGAGAGGAGGGGGATAAAGAAAATCTTTTAAATAGGACAGAAATGAAATGGATTTTTAACATGGACACTTTAATGCCACAGGGACTAAATGTGGATTTTGAAATCACCCCATACATACGAATTGTTAATAAATATTTTTAATTAAGATATTTAATGTTTAATTATTTTTGATAATATTTTTAAAAATGTATATTTTTTTTTATTTTTTTAGATTTTGTAAGATTTTCAGATATCCTTTAAATAGGATTTATTGACATATTTATCCCAAGTATTAATATACCAGGGATATAATAAAGAGGTGATTTCAAAAGGTGGTTCCTCTTTTTATATATGTACACTTTTAAGCTGTTATAAGTTTTTATTAGTTTTTTATAAGATTTTAATATATGTTTTCTCTCCTCTCTCCTTAATGAATTTCGTGTTTGAAGTATTTGTATTAATGTATGCTATAGTGGGGATGTTAGATTTTTATTGCATAGATTATAGTATATTATACAATGTTTTCTAAGATATATTTTTTAAAGAAAGGAATAGCCTTAAGAATATTATGTGGCTAATTATTTGATGTTTAGTCTATATATTTATATATGTATACGAAGTTTCCCTGAGAATGTTTAAAAGATGCAGAAGATATTAAATTGCCCTTTTTGGTCAGTTGGAAATGCATATTTACTGTGGGCAAAAGTAATAGGATCGGAGAAAGATCCGTCCCCCAGTATATGCGTCACGACGTTACGATGAAGGTAGCGTCATGACGTCATCAAAGAAAGACGGAAGCCGCGAGGATGCACGCCGAATTGGATGATGCGGCTACGCCGTCGGAAGTTAGAACGGAAGTTTCATGACGTCGGGACGGAGGAAAAAAGGCGCCAAATTTGAAGATATTTAAATCATCAGAAGAAAAGGTGAAGGAAGGACTTTTGATAAAGGCTTTGCCGAAACGCGTTAAGTCTGATTTGCACAAGTGGACTTTACAGACATAATTGTATTTTATTTGTTTTTATTAAGCTGCTTTAGAAAGTGTGTCCAATAAATTGTTTGCAATATTTTCCTGCATCCTGGAATATTTTAAAGCAACAACATTCTGAAGGTCCGCGGAGGGGAAGCAGTTTGGAGTCTGATTTCCACGTGCATTCACCTAATATACGCCTAGTCTGAGCCAGCTTTTATAAAGTGGCCCAAGACCATGTGAGTGCAACCAGCTATTTAATTAGTTACACTGTAAATGTGTACGTTATTACCCTATGCTGCGGTTTTCTCTGTTTTAATTCACAGGATTTTTAAAGCATTTGTATACCTAAGTGTGCAATAAGGGTAATGTGCAATTTTTATTAAGAGTGCTCGAGTCTCACCATTTAAAGTTTTTTCACTGTAAGGAGCAGGACGGTAAAGCAGCACAAAGGTAAAGTAGAAGGGGCAGCAAGGAGCAGGAAGGGACAGAAGGAGCACAAAGGTAAAGTAGGAGAAAGAACACAAATTAGCAGAAAGGGACATCAAGGAGCAGAAAGGGTCAACAATGAGCTGGAAGGGGCAGAAGGAGCACAAACATAAAGTAGGGGAAGGAACAGAAATTAGCAGGAAGGGGCAGCAAGGAGCAGGAAGGGTCTGCAAGGAGAAGGAAGGATCTGCAAAGAGCAGAAAGGGACAGAAGGAGCACAAAGGTAAAGAAGGAGAAGGAGCAGAAAAGGGTAGCAATGAGCAGAAAGGGACAGCAAGGAGCACAAAGATTATCTAGAACGGTCAGCTGGCACTCTAAGACAATCAGTAGCTCCCCATTCATAAAAAACGTAAAACATTTTTATGAACCGGGAACTAGCGATTGGCTTAGAGCGTCATCTGACCACTCTAGCCAATCTGCAGCACCCATGCCTGACGTCAATCTGCACTTCCTGACACTCAGTTTCAGAAGCCGAATACCACTGAGCGACCTGGAGATCTGGAGCTGGAGGAAGCCTTTGGAGTTAAACCATTTGAGAGCGGTTTAACCCCGTAAAGAAAAGAGAGCACCCAGGGGCTTCCTGGCATCATAGCATTTTCATTTAGATGAAGTTGTAATGGTGACCAGAATGTTCCTTTAATTTGCTTAAAGAAACACTATAGTGTCTGGCATACAAACATGGATTCCTGACACCATAGTTGTGAAAACACTATTCACCCTGGCTTTATGTGATAATGACTATGCCCCTTCCCTTTCATGACACTGTCAAAAAGGGACCAAGCATGGATGTCATTACAATTATGCCCCCCCTGGAAAAATTCCTGCAGACGCCCATGTTCCCTTGTTGCTCCAGTGTCATTTTTGGGACTTATGCGTAGTAAAATAGGCGCATGCCTCTCCTCTTTGATGTATTTTTCTTCTCTGATTCATTGAAGGGCTTAGAGGGATTCCCTTCACTAGGGTTGCTGTCTGTTCATATATTGTTTATTGATTAGCGCTCACCTACTGTTGTATTGTGTATAATAACAGTATGTACCTCGACTCACTGATACTTCCATTATTTATGCTAGTGGAGCTGGTGGCTATGCGGGTTATGTTGAGGGCAGTACGTTTGCAGTTATGGAACTCTCAGCTAGGGTTATTATTATTATGTTATTTATATAGCGCCGTCAAATTCCGCAGCGCTTTACAATGGGTGGACGAACAGACATGTAGTTGTAACCAGACGAGTTGGACACACAGGAACAGAAGGGTTGAGGGACCTGCTCAATGAGCTTACATGCTAGAGGGAGTGGGGTATAGTGACAGTAACAGAGAGGTTGAGGGCCCTGCTCAATAAGCTTACATGCTAGAGGGAGTGGGGTAAAATGACACAAAAAGGTAAGGATAGTATTAGACAAGTGACAGTTGCAGAAGAGGAATCAGTCGGGAGCTATTAACCGTTTAATTGATACGCTTTTATGAAGAAGTGGGTTTTTAACGATTTTTTTGAAGGAGTGGAGACTGGATGAGCATCTAACAAAGGGAGGGAAGCGAGTTCCACAGGAACGGTGCAGCCCTCGAGAAATCTTGAAGGCGAGCATCAGAGGTGGGAGTACGGACAGAAAGTCTTCAGCAGATCGTAAGGGCCTAGATGGGAGGATAGATAGGTGGGAGCAGCATTATGTAGATATTTGAAAGTAAGAACCAGAATTTTAAATTGAGCTCTATATCTTATAGGATCTTAAGGGTGAGGCGTGGGAGATGCGGGCGGACAGGAAGATGAGTCTCGTCCCCGCATTCATTATGGACTGTAATGGCGCAAGTTGGGAGCACGTAAGACCACTGAGAAGCGGAATACAGTAGTCAAGGCGAGAAAGGACAGTGGCATGGGCCAGCACCTTAGTCGCATCTGGCGTTAAGTAGGGGCGGATGCGCACAATGTTTTTAAGATGGAAATAACAGGATTTGGCGATAGACTGAACATGAGTCTTGAAGGAGAGGTCAGAGTCAAGGAGAACACCTAGGCAGCGAGCCTGCGTGGTGGAGCTGATGGTAGCACCGTTGACTTGGAGGGAGACAGACACAGGAGTAACAACACTTGAGGGAGGAAAGACCAGAATTTCAGTTTTGGTCAAGTTTAGTTTAACCCCTTAAGGACCAAATTTCTGGAATAAAAGGGAATCATGACATGTCACACATGTCATGTGTCCTTAAGGGGTTAAGGAAGTGGGCAATCATCCATTTAGAAACAGCAGAGAGGCAGTAAGAGACACTAGACAAGAGGGACGGGGAGAGATCAGGAGAGGACTGGTAGATTTGCGTGTCATCTGCATAGAAATTATATTGGAAGCCAAAGGAGCTAATGAGTTTACCAAGGGAGGCAGTATAGATGGAGAACAGTAGGGGACCAAGGACTGAACCTGGGGGGACATCAACAGAGATGAGTTGGGGAGAATAAGCAGAGCCAGAGAAAGAAATACTGAAAGAGCGCTGGGAGAGGTAGGTGGAGCACCAGGAGTTATGTTTGGGCATAAGGTGGCTTTGGGTTCATTATGGCATGCACTGACGTAAGTTGGTGTTAGGATGCTTTTGATGTAATGAGGGTATCAGCTAGCTGTATCATTTCAATTAACCTATTAGATGTTTCTTGCAGATGCCACCCAAGAAGAAACCCATTAAGAATTCTGGTCTAGATATTCCTGCTGGAGAAGAAGATGAGAAAGAAGATGTAGTGAGCATGAGAGAGGCCATTCTCGAACAGGAGCACCACCGCTTGACAGAAGAGCATGAAAGACTGAGGAGTCAAATGGAGAAGCTTCACAGGGAGAATGAGTTTCTTCAGGAAGAGGCTGAGCAGGTCCGGGTGGAAAGCCAGGAGTATATGTCTTATATGAGTAAGAAAAGTCAGCGTCGCCAGGACACTATTGTCAGCCTGAGTGACCAGAACCAGAGGGACCTGGAGAACTTGAGACAGCAAAATAAAAATCTTCAGGCACATTTCCAGGAAGAAGAAGCAAAGCTAAGGGAGCAATTATTCCACAGAGAAAAAAAAATGGCAAAGCTGGCCAGCGAGATTCAAGAGTTGAGCCCATTGAAAGAGCTAAAGAGGGAACAGCTTTCACAAATAAAGAAGATGGAGGAGGAGGTGATGGCCACTCGGGGGGAACACGCAGAGACTCTGCTCAGGGTGAAGAGTGCCTTTCTACGGGAAAAGAAACAGTGCCAGTTGGACTCAGAACACCAACTGGTCCATTTGTCCCAGACTGCCCAGGCGGAGGCCAAGAAGGCATTGTTGAAAGTCAGTACAAAGATAAAAGAAGAAAACCAGCTTCTACGGCAGGAACTTCACCATCTCATTCATCGCGCCCGCATTCTACAGGCCCAGAAACAGAAATTAATGGATCAAAACCAGCAGCTACGAAGGGAGGAACAGTGCCGTGCGGACTTAGGAAACATTATGCTCCAAATGAAAATGCAGTAAATATATTTTCTCAGACTTACGGGAAGGAGATCACACATCTTCACAGACATTTTCTTACCACCACCCAAGCAGTTCTACAGATGCTTCTCTCACAACGAATCCAAGAGATGATAAACAATATAATGCTTGATACAATGTGATCAAACGTAAAATAAAGAGTCACAATTACACAGTGTCACTGTCCAGGATCACAAGGTTTCATATTAACATTGTGAATTAAAAATAGGAAAAACAATCATAGATTCAGGATTTGTGGATTAATATGCTGTATAAACAGCGTCAGCCCTGCTTCTATCTATCTATGGATTTATATAGTGTATAAACAGAGTGAGCCCTGCTTCTATCTATCTATGGATTTATATAGTGTATAAACAGAGTGAGCCCTGCTTCTATCTATCTATGGATTTATATAGTGTATAAACAGAGCGAGTCCTGCTTCTATCTATCTATGGATTTATATAGTGTATAAACAGAGCGAGTCCTGCTTCTATCTATGGACTTATATAGTGTATAAACAGAGCGAGCCCTGCTTCTATCTATCTATCTATGGATTTATATAGTGTATAAACAGAGGGAGCCCTGCTTCTATCTATCTATGGATTTATATAGTGTATAAACAGAGCGAGCCCTGCTTCTATCTATCTATGGATTTATATAGTGTATAAACAGAGCGAGCCCTGCTTCTATCTATCTATGGATTTATATAGTGTATAAACAGAGCGAGACCTGCTTCTATCTATCTATGGATTTATATAGTGTATAAACGGAGCGAGCCCTGCTTCTATCTATCTATGGATTTATATAGTGTATACACAGAGCGAGCCCTGCTTCTATCTATCTATGGATTTATATAGTGTATAAACAGAGCGAGCCCTGCTTCTATCTATGGATTTATATAGTGTATAAACAGAGCGAGTCCTGCTTCTATCTATCTATGGATTTATATAGTGTATAAACAGAGCGAGCCCTGCTTCTATCTATCTATGGATTTATATAGTGTATAAACAGAGTGAGCCCTGCTTCTATCTATCTATGGATTTATATAGTGTATAAACAGAGCGAGCCCTGCTTCTATCTATCTATGGATTTATATAGTGTATAAACAGAGCGAGTCCTGCTTCTATCTATGGATTTATATAGTGTATAAACAGAGCGAGCCCTGCTTCTATCTATGGATTTATATAGTGTATAAACAGAGTGAGTCCTGCTTCTATCTATGGATTTATATAGTGTATAAACAGAGCGAGCCCTGCTTCTATCTATCTATGGATTTATATAGTGTATAAACAGAGCGAGCCCTGCTTCTATCTATCTATGGATTTATATAGTGTATAAACAGAGCGAGCCCTGCTTCTATCTATTTATGGATTTATATAGCGTATAAACAGAGCGAGTCCTGCTTCTATCTATCTATGGATTTATATAGTGTATAAACAGCGTCAGCCCTGCTTCTATCTATCTATGGATTTATATAGTGTATAAACAGAGTGAGTCCTGCTTCTATCTATGGATTTATATAGTGTATAAACAGAGCGAGCCCTGCTTCTATCTATCTATGGATTTATATAGTGTATAAACAGAGCAAGCCCTGCTTCTATCTATCTATGGATTTATATAGTGTATAAACAGAGCCAGCCCTGCTTCTATCTATGGATTTATATAGTGTATAAACAGAGCGAGCCCTGCTTCTATCTATCTATGGATTTATATAGTGTATAAACAGAGCGAGCCCTGCTTCTATCTATCTATGGATTTATATAGTGTATAAACAGAGCGAGCCCTGCTTCTATCTATCTATGGATTTATATAGTGTATAAACAGAGCGAGCCCTGCTTCTATCTATCTATGGATTTATATAGTGTATAAACAGAGCGAGCCCTGCTTCTATCTATCTATGGATTTATATAGTGTATAGACAGAGCGAGCCCTGCTTCTATCTATGGATTTATATAGTGTATAAACAGAGCGAGCCCTGCTTCTATCTATGGATTTATATAGTGTATAAACAGAGCGAGCCCTGCTTCTATCTATGGATTTATATAGTGTATAAACAGAGCGAGCCCTGCTTCTATCTATCTATGGATTTATATAGTGTATAAACAGAGCGAGCCCTGCTTCTATCTATCTATGGATTTATATAGTGTATAAACAGAGCGAGCCCTGCTTCTATCTATCTATGGATTTATATAGTGTATAAACAGAGCGAGCCCTGCTTCTATCTATCTATGGATTTATATAGTGTATAAACAGAGTGAGCCCTGCTTCTATCTATCTATGGATTTATATAGTGTATAAACAGAGCGAGTCCTGCTTCTATCTATCTATGGATTTATATAGTGTATAAACAGAGCGAGTCCTGCTTCTATCTATCTATGGATTTATATAGTGTATAAACAGAGCGAGCCCTGCTTCTAACTATGGATTTATATAGTGTATAAACAGAGTGAGCCCTGCTTCTATCTATCTATGGATTTATATAGTGTATAAACAGAGCGAGCCCTGCTTCTATCTATGGATTTATATAGTGTATAAACAGAGCGAGTACTGCTTCTATCTATGGATTTATATAGTGTATAAACAGAGCGAGCCCTGCTTCTATCTATCTATGTATTTATATAGTGTATAAACAGAGCGAGCCCTGCTTCTATCTATGGATTTATATAGTGTATAAACAGAGCGAGCCCTGCTTCTATCTATAGATTGATATAGTGTATACACAGAGCGAGCCCTGCTTCTATCTATCTATGGATTTATATAGTGTATAAACAGAGCGAGCCCTGCTTCTATCTATCTATGGATTTATATAGTGTATAAACAGAGCGAGCCCTGCTTCTATCTATGGATTTATATAGTGTATAAACAGAGCGAGCCCTGCTTCTATCTATCTATGGATTTATATAGTGTATAAACAGAGCAAGTCCTGCTTCTATCTATCTATGGATTTATATAGTGTATAAACAGAGCGAGCCCTGCTTCTATCTATCTATGGATTTATATAGTGTATAAACAGAGCGAGCCCTGCTTCTATCTATCTATGGATTTATATAGTGTATAAACAGAGCGAGTCCTGCTTCTATCTATGGATTTATATAGTGTATAAACAGAGCGAGTCCTGCTTCTATCTATGGATTTATATAGTGTATAAACAGAGCGAGCTCTGCTTCTATCTATCTATGGATTTATATAGTGTATAAACAGAGCGAGCCCTGCTTCTATCTATCTATGGATTTATATAGTGTATAAACAGAGCGAGTCCTGCTTCTATCTATCTATGGATTTATATAGTGTATAAACAGAGTGAGCCCTGCTTCTATCTATCTATGGATTTATATAGTGTATAAACAGAGCGAGTCCTGCTTCTATCTATCTATGGATTTATATAGTGTATAAACAGAGCGAGTCCTGCTTCTATCTATGGATTTATATAGTGTATAAACAGAGCGAGCCCTGCTTCTATCTATCTATGGATTTATATAGTGTATAAACAGAGCGAGCCCTGCTTCTATCTATGGATTTATATAGTGTATAAACAGAGTGAGCCCTGCTTCTATCTATCTATGGATTTATATAGTGTATAAACAGAGTGAGCCCTGCTTCTATCTATCTATGGATTTATATAGAGTATAAACAGAGTGAGCCCTGCTTCTATCTATCTATGGATTTATATAGAGTATAAACAGAGTGAGCCCTGCTTCTATCTATCTATGGATTTATATAGTGTATAAACAGAGCGAGCCCTGCTTCTATCTATCTATGGATTTATATAGTGTATAAACAGAGGGAGTCCTGCTTCTATCTATCTATGGATTTATATAGTGTATAAACAGAGCGAGCCCTGCTTCTATCTATCTATGGATTTATATAGTGTATACACAGAGCGAGCCCTGCTTCTATCTATCTATGGATTTATATAGTGTATAAACAGAGCGAGCCATGCTTCTATCTATGGATTTATATAGTGTATAAACAGAGCGAGTCCTGCTTCTATCTATCTATCTATGGATTTATATAGTGTATAAACAGAGCGAGCCCTGCTTCTATCTATCTATGGATTTATATAGTGTATAAACAGAGCGAGCCCTGCTTCTATCTATCTATGGATTTATATAGTGTATAAACAGAGCGAGTCCTGCTTCTATCTATGGATTTATATAGTGTATAAACAGAGTGAGCCCTGCTTCTATCTATCTATGGATTTATATAGTGTATAAACAGAGCGAGTCCTGCTTCTATCTATCTATGGATTTATATAGTGTATAAACAGAGCGAGTCCTGCTTCTATCTATCTATGGATTTATATAGTGTATAAACAGAGCGAGCCCTGCTTCTATCTATCTATGGATTTATATAGTGTATAAACAGAGGGAGCCTTGCTTCTATCCATCTATGGGTTTATATAGTGTATAAACAGAGTGAGCCCTGCTTCTATATATCTATGGATTTATATAGTGTATAAACAGAGCGAGCCCTGCTTCTATCTATCTATGGATTTATATAGTGTATAAACAGAGCGAGCCCAGCTTCTATCTATGGATTTCTATAGTGTATAAACAGAGCGAGTCCTGCTTCTATCTATCTATGGATTTCTATAGTGTATAAACAGAGCGAGCCCTGCTTCTATCTATCTATGGATTTATATAGTGTATACACAGAGCGAGCCCTGCTTCTATCTATCTATGGATTTATATAGTGTATAAACAGAGCGAGCCCTGCTTCTATCTATCTATGGATTTATATAGTGTATAAACAGAGCGAGTCCTGCTTCTATCTATGGATTTATATAGTGTATAAACAGAGCGAGCCCTGCTTCTATCTATCTATGGATTTATATAGTGTATAAACAGAGCGAGCCCTGCTTCTATCTATCTATGGATTTATATAGTGTATAAACAGAGCGAGCCCTGCTTCTATCTATCTATGGATTTATATAGTGTATAAAAAGAGCGAGCCCTGCTTCTATCTATCTATGGATTTATATAGTGTATAAACAGAGCGAGCCCTGCTTCTATCTATCTATGGATTTATATAGTGTATAAAAAGAGCGAGCCCTGCTTCTATCTATCTATGGATTTATATAGTGTATAAACAGAGCGAGTCCTGCTTCTATCTATGGATTTATATAGTGTATAAACAGAGCGAGCCCTGCTTCTATCTATCTATGGATTTATATAGTGTATAAACAGAGCGAGCCCTGCTTCTATCTATCTATGGATTTATATAGTGTATAAAAAGAGCGAGCCCTGCTTCTATCTATCTATGGATTTATATAGTGTATGAACAGAGCGAGCCCTGCTTCTATCTATCTATGGATTTATATAGTGTATAAACAGAGCGAGCCCTGCTTCTATCTATCTATGGATTTATATAGTGTATAAACAGAGCGAGCCCTGCTTCTATCTATCTATGGATTTATATAGTGTATAAACAGAGCGAGCCCTGCTTCTATCTATCTATGGATTTATATAGTGTATAAACAGAGCGAGCCCTGCTTCTATCTATCTATGGATTTATATAGTGTATAAACAGAGCGAGCCCTGCTTCTATCTATGGATTTATATAGTGTATAAACAGAGCGATCCTTGCTTCTATCTATCTATGGATTTATATAGTGTATAAACAGAGCGAGCCCTGCTTCTATCTATCTATGGATTTATATAGTGTATAAACAGAGCGAGCCCTGCTTCTATCTATGCATTTATATAGTGTATAAACAGAGCGAGCCCTGCTTATATCCATCTATGGATTTATATAGTGTATAAACAGAGCGAGCCCTGCTTCTATCTATCTATGGATTTATATAGTGTATAAACATAGCGAGCCCTGCTTCTATCTATCTATGGATTTATATAGTGTATAAACAGAGCGAGCCCTGCTTCTATCTATCTATGGATTTATATAGTGTATAAACAGAGCGAGCCCTGCTTCTATCTATCTATGGATTTATATAGTGTATAAACAGAGCGAGTCCTGCTTCTATCTCTGGATTTATATAGTGTATAAACAGAGCGAGCCCTGCTTCTATCTATCTATGGATTTATATAGTGTATAAACAGAGCGAGTCCTGCTTCTATCTATGGATTTATATAGTGTATAAACAGAGTGAGCCCTGCTTCTATCTATCTATGGATTTATATAGTGTATAAACAGAGCGAGCCCTGCTTCTAACTATGGATTTATATAGTGTATAAACAGAGCGAGCCCTGCTTCTATCTATCTATGGATTTATATAGTGTATAAACAGAGCGAGCCCTGCTTCTATCTATCTATGGATTTATATAGTGTATAAACAGAGCGAGCCCTGCTTCTATCTATGGATTTATATAGTGTATAAACAGAGCGAGCCCTGCTTCTATCTATCTATGGATTTATATAGTGTATAAACAGAGCGAGCCCTGCTTCTATCTATCTATGGATTTATATAGTGTATAAACAGAGCGAGCCCTGCTTCTATCTATCTATGGATTTATATAGTGTATAAACAGAGCGAGCCCTGCTTCTATCTATGGATTTATATAGTGTATAAACAGAGCGAGTCCTGCTTCTATCTATGGATTTATATAGTGTATAAACAGAGCGAGCCCTGCTTCTATCTATGGATTTATATAGTGTATAAACAGAGCGAGTCCTGCTTCTATCTATCTATGTATTTATATAGTGTATAAACAGAGCGAGCCCTGCTTCTATCTATCTATGGATTTATATAGTGTATAAACAGAGCGAGTCCTGCTTCTATCTCTGGATTTATATAGTGTATAAACAGAGCGAGCCCTGCTTCTATCTATCTATGGATTTATATAGTGTATAAACAGAGCGAGTCCTGCTTCTATCTATGGATTTATATAGTGTATAAACAGAGTGAGCCCTGCTTCTATCTATCTATGGATTTATATAGTGTATAAACAGAGCGAGCCCTGCTTCTAACTATGGATTTATATAGTGTATAAACAGAGCGAGCCCTGCTTCTATCTATCTATGGATTTATATAGTGTATAAACAGAGCGAGCCCTGCTTCTATCTATCTATGGATTTATATAGTGTATAAACAGAGCGAGCCCTGCTTCTATCTATGGATTTATATAGTGTATAAACAGAGCGAGCCCTGCTTCTATCTATCTATGGATTTATATAGTGTATAAACAGAGTGAGCCCTGCTTCTATCTATCTATGGATTTATATAGAGTATAAACAGAGTGAGCCCTGCTTCTATCTATCTATGGATTTATATAGTGTATAAACAGAGGGAGTCCTGCTTCTATCTATCTATGGATTTATATAGTGTATAAACAGAGCGAGCCCTGCTTCTATCTATCTATGGATTTATATAGTGTATACACAGAGCGAGCCCTGCTTCTATCTATCTATGGATTTATATAGTGTATAAACAGAGCGAGCCATGCTTCTATCTATGGATTTATATAGTGTATAAACAGAGCGAGCCGTGCTATCTATCTATGGATTTATATAGTGTATAAACAGAGCGAGCCCTGCTTCTATCTATCTATGGATTTATATAGTGTATAAACAGAGCGAGCCCTGCTTCTATCTATCTATGGATTTATATAGTGTATAAACAGAGCGAGCCCTGCTTCTATCTATCTATGGCTTTATATAGTGTATAAACAGAGCGAGCCCTGCTTCTATCCATCTATGGATTTATATAGTGTATAAACAGAGCGAGTCCTGCTTCTATCTATGGATTTATATAGTGTATAAACAGAGCGAGCCCTGCTTCTATCTATGGATTTATATAGTGTATAAACAGAGCGAGCCCTGCTTCTATCTATCTATGGATTTATATAGTGTATAAACAGAGCGAGCCCTGCTTCTATCTATCTATGGATTTCTATAGTGTATAAACAGAGCGAGCCCTGCTTCTATCTATCTATGGATTTATATAGTGTATACACAGAGCGAGCCCTGCTTCTATCTATCTATGGATTTATATAGTGTATAAACAGAGCGAGCCCTGCTTCTATCTATGGATTTATATAGTGTATAAACAGAGCGAGTCCTGCTTCTATCTATGGATTTATATAGTGTATAAACAGAGCGAGCCCTGCTTCTATCTATCTATGGATTTATATAGTGTATAAACAGAGCGAGCCCTGCTTCTATCTATCTATGGATTTATATAGTGTATAAACAGAGCGAGCCCTGCTTCTATCTATCTATGGATTTATATAGTGTATAAAAAGAGCGAGCCCTGCTTCTATCTATCTATGGATTTATATAGTGTATAAACAGAGCGAGCCCTGCTTCTATCTATCTATGGATTTATATAGTGTATAAACAGAGCGAGCCCTGCTTCTATCTAACTGTGGATTTATATAGTGTATAAACAGAGAGAGCCCTGCTTCTATCTATCTATGGATTTATATAGTGTATAAACAGAGCGAGCCCTGCTTCTATCTATGGATTTATATAGTGTATAAACAGAGCGATCCTTGCTTCTATCTATCTATGGATTTATATAGTGTATAAACAGAGCGAGCCCTGCTTCTATCTATCTATGGATTTATATAGTGTATAAACAGAGCGAGCCCTGCTTCTATCTATGGATTTATATAGTGTATAAACAGAGCGAGCCCTGCTTCTATCCATCTATGGATTTATATTGTGTATAAACAGAGCGAGCCCTGCTTCTATCTATCTATGGATTTATATAGTGTATAAACATAGCGAGCCCTGCTTCTATCTATCTATGGATTTATATAGTGCATAAACAGAGCGAGCCCTGCTTCTATCTATGGTTTTATATAGTGTATAAACAGAGCGAGCCCTGCTTCTATCTATCTATGGATTTATATAGTGTATAAACAGAGCGAGCCCTGCTTCTATCTATCTATGGATTTATATAGTGTATAAACAGCGTCAGCCCTGCTTCTATCTATCTATGGATTTATATAGTGTATAAACAGAGCGAGCCATGCTTCTATCTATGGATTTATATAGTGTATAAACAGAGCGAGCCCTGCTTCTATCTATCTATGGATTTATATAGTGTATAAACAGAGCGAGCCCTGCTTCTATCTATCTATGGATTTATATAGTGTATACACAGAGCGAGCCCTGCTTCTATCTATCTATGGATTTATATAGTGTATAAACAGAGCGAGCCCTGCTTCTATCTATGGATTTATATAGTGTATAAACAGAGCGAGTCCTGCTTCTATCTATGGATTTATATAGTGTATAAACAGAGCGAGCCCTGCTTCTATCTATCTATGGATTTATATAGTGTATAAACAGAGCGAGCCCTGCTTCTATCTATCTATGGATTTATATAGTGTATAAACAGAGCGAGCCCTGCTTCTATCTATCTATGGATTTATATAGTGTATAAAAAGAGCGAGCCCTGCTTCTATCTATCTATGGATTTATATAGTGTATAAACAGAGCGAGCCCTGCTTCTATCTATCTATGGATTTATATAGTGTATAAACAGAGCGAGCCCTGCTTCTATCTATCTATGGATTTATATAGTGTATAAACAGAGCGAGCCCTGCTTCTATCTATCTATGGATTTATATAGTGTATAAACAGAGCGAGCCCTGCTTCTATCTATGGATTTATATAGTGTATAAACAGAGCGATCCTTGCTTCTATCTATCTATGGATTTATATAGTGTATAAACAGAGCGAGCCCTGCTTCTATCTATCTATGGATTTATATAGTGTATAAACAGAGCGAGCCCTGCTTCTATCTATGGATTTATATAGTGTATAAACAGAGCGAGCCCTGCTTCTATCCATCTATGGATTTATATAGTGTATAAACAGAGCGAGCCCTGCTTCTATCTATCTATGGATTTATATAGTGTATAAACATAGCGAGCCCTGCTTCTATCTATCTATGGATTTATATAGTGCATAAACAGAGCGAGCCCTGCTTCTATCTATGGTTTTATATAGTGTATAAACAGAGCGAGCCCTGCTTCTATCTATCTATGGATTTATATAGTGTATAAACAGAGCGAGCCCTGCTTCTATCTATCTATGGATTTATATAGTGTATAAACAGCGTCAGCCCTGCTTCTATCTATCTATGGATTTATATAGTGTATAAACAGAGCGAGCCCTGCTTCTATCTATCTATGGATTTCTATAGTGTATAAACAGAGCGAGCCCTGCTTCTATCTATCTATGGATTTATATAGTGTATAAACAGAGCGAGCCCTGCTTCTATCTATCTATGGATTTATATAGTGTATAAACAGAGCAAGCCCAGCTTCTATCTATGGATTTCTATAGTGTATAAACAGAGCGAGTTCTGCTTCTATCTATCTATGGATTTCTATAGTGTATAAACAGAGCGAGCCCTGCTTCTATCTATCTATGGATTTATATAGTGTATACACAGAGCGAGCCCTGCTTCTATCTATCTATGGATTTATATAGTGTATAAACAGAGCGAGCCCTGCTTCTATCTATGGATTTATATAGTGTATAAACAGAGCGAGTCCTGCTTCTATCTATGGATTTATATAGTGTATAAACAGAGCGAGCCCTGCTTCTATCTATCTATGGATTTATATAGTGTATAAACAGAGCGAGCCCTGCTTCTATCTATCTATGGATTTATATAGTGTATAAACAGAGCGAGCCCTGCTTCTATCTATCTATGGATTTATATAGTGTATAAAAAGAGCGAGCCCTGCTTCTGTCTATCTATGGATTTATATAGTGTATAAACAGAGCGCGCCCTGCTTCTATCTATCTATTGATTTATATAGTGTATAAACAGAGCGAGCCCTGCTTCTATCTATGGATTTATATAGTGTATAAACAGAGCGAGCCCTGCTTCTATCCATCTATGGATTTATATAGTGTATAAACAGAGCGAGCCCTGCTTCTATCTATGGATTTATATAGTGTATAAACAGAGCGAGCCCTGCTTCTATCCATCTATGGATTTATATAGTGTATAAACAGAGCGAGCCCTGCTTCTATCTATCTATGGATTTATATAGTGTATAAACATAGCGAGCCCTGCTTCTATCTATCTATGGATTTATATAGTGTATAAACAGAGCGAGCCCTGCTTCTATCTATGGATTTATATAGTGTATAAACAGAGCGTGTCCTGCTTCTATCTATCTATGGATTTATATAGTGTATAAACAGAGCGAGCCCTGCTTCTATCTATCTATGGATTTATATAGTGTATAAACAGAGCGAGTCCTGCTTCTATCTCTGGATTTATATAGTGTATAAACAGAGCGAGCCCTGCTTCTATCTATGGATTTATATAGTGTATAAACAGAGCGAGCCCTGCTTCTATCTATCTATGGATTTATATAGTTTATAAACAGAGCGAGCCCTGCTTCTATCTATGGATTTATATAGTGTATAAACAGAGCGAGCCCTGCTTCTATCTATCTATGGATTTATATAGTGTATAAACAGAGCGAGTCCTGCTTCTATCTATGGATTTATATAGTGTATAAACAGAGTGAGCCCTGCTTCTATCTATCTATGGATTTATATAGTGTATAAACAGAGCAAGCCCTGCTTCTATCTATGGATTTCTATAGTGTATAAACAGAGCGAGTTCTGCTTCTATCTATCTATGGATTTCTATAGTGTATAAACAGAGCGAGCCCTGCTTCTATCTATCTATGGATTTATATAGTGTATACACAGAGCGAGCCCTGCTTCTATCTATCTATGGATTTATATAGTGTATAAACAGAGCGAGCCCTGCTTCTATCTATGGATTTATATAGTGTATAAACAGAGCGAGTCCTGCTTCTATCTATGGATTTATATAGTGTATAAACAGAGCGAGCCCTGCTTCTATCTATCTATGGATTTATATAGTGTATAAACAGAGCGAGCCCTGCTTCTATCTATCTATGGATTTATATAGTGTATAAACAGAGCGAGCCCTGCTTCTATCTATCTATGGATTTATATAGTGTATAAACAGAGTGAGCCCTGCTTCTATCTATGGATTTATATAGTGTATAAAAAGAGCGAGCCCTGCTTCTATCTATCTATGGATTTATATAGTGTATAAACAGAGCGCGCCCTGCTTCTATCTATCTATTGATTTATATAGTGTATAAACAGAGCGAGCCCTGCTTCTATCTATGGATTTATATAGTGTATAAACAGAGCGAGCCCTGCTTCTATCCATCTATGGATTTATATAGTGTATAAACAGAGCGAGCCCTGCTTCTATCTATGGATTTATATAGTGTATAAACAGAGCGAGCCCTGCTTCTATCCATCTATGGATTTATATAGTGTATAAACAGAGCGAGCCCTGCTTCTATCTATCTATGGATTTATATAGTGTATAAACATAGCGAGCCCTGCTTCTATCTATCTATGGATTTATATAGTGTATAAACAGAGCGAGCCCTGCTTCTATCTATGGATTTATATAGTGTATAAACAGAGCGTGTCCTGCTTCTATCTATCTATGGATTTATATAGTGTATAAACAGAGCGAGCCCTGCTTCTATCTATCTATGGATTTATATAGTGTATAAACAGAGCGAGTCCTGCTTCTATCTCTGGATTTATATAGTGTATAAACAGAGCGAGCCCTGCTTCTATCTATGGATTTATATAGTGTATAAACAGAGCGAGCCCTGCTTCTATCTATCTATGGATTTATATAGTTTATAAACAGAGCGAGCCCTGCTTCTATCTATGGATTTATATAGTGTATAAACAGAGCGAGCCCTGCTTCTATCTATCTATGGATTTATATAGTGTATAAACAGAGCGAGTCCTGCTTCTATCTATGGATTTATATAGTGTATAAACAGAGTGAGCCCTGCTTCTATCTATCTATGGATTTATATAGTGTATAAACAGAGCGAGCCCTGCTTCTAACTATGGATTTATATAGTGTATAAACAGAGCGAGCCCTGCTTCTATCTATCTATGGATTTATATAGTGTATAAACAGAGCGAGCCCTGCTTCTATCTATCTATGGATTTATATAGTGTATAAACAGAGCGAGCCCTGCTTCTATCTATGGATTTATATAGTGTATAAACAGAGCGAGCCCTGCTTCTATCTATCTATGGATTTATATAGTGTATAAACAGAGCGAGCCCTGCTTCTATCTATCTATGGATTTATATAGAGTATAAACAGAGTGAGCCCTGCTTCTATCTATCTATGGATTTATATAGAGTATAAACAGAGTGAGCCCTGCTTCTATCTATCTATGGATTTATATAGTGTATAAACAGAGGGAGTCCTGCTTCTATCTATCTATGGATTTATATAGTGTATAAACAGCGTCAGCCCTGCTTCTATCTATCTATGGATTTATATAGTGTATAAACAGAGCGAGCCCTGCTTCTATCTATCTATGGATTTATATAGTGTATAAACAGAGCGAGCCATGCTTCTATCTATGGATTTATATAGTGTATAAACAGAGCGAGCCCTGCTTCTATCTATGGATTTATATAGTGTATAAACAGAGCGAGCCCTGCTTCTATCTATGGATTTATATAGTGTATAAACAGAGCGAGCCCTGCTTCTATCTATCTATGGATTTATATAGTGTATAAACAGAGCGAGCCCTGCTTCTATCTATCTATGGATTTCTATAGTGTATAAACAGAGCGAGCCCTGCTTCTATCTATCTATGGATTTATATAGTGTATACACAGAGCGAGCCCTGCTTCTATCTATCTATGGATTTATATAGTTATAAACAGAGCGAGCCCTGCTTCTATCTATGGATTTATATAGTGTATAAACAGAGCGAGTCCTGCTTCTATCTATGGATTTATATAGTGTATAAACAGAGCGAGCCCTGCTTCTATCTATGGATTTATATAGTGTATAAACAGAGCGAGCCCTGCTTCTATCTATCTATGGATTTATATAGTGTATAAACAGAGCGAGCCCTGCTTCTATCTATCTATGGATTTATATAGTGTATAAAAAGAGCGAGCCCTGCTTCTATCTATCTATGGATTTATATAGTGTATAAACAGAGCGAGCCCTGCTTCTATCTATCTATGGATTTATATAGTGTATAAACAGAGCGAGCCCTGCTTCTATCTATCTATGGATTTATATAGTGTATAAACAGAGCGAGCCCTGCTTCTATCTATCTATGGATTTATATAGTGTATAAACAGAGCGAGCCCTGCTTCTATCTATGGATTTATATAGTGTATAAACAGAGCGATCCTTGCTTCTATCTATCTATGGATTTATATAGTGTATAAACAGAGCGAGCCCTGCTTCTATCTATCTATGGATTTATATAGTGTATAAACAGAGCGAGCCCTGCTTCTATCTATGGATTTATATAGTGTATAAACAGAGCGAGTCCTGCTTCTATCTATCTATGGATTTATATAGTGTATAAACAGAGCGAGCCCTGCTTCTATCTATCTATGGATTTATATAGTGTATAAACAGAGCGAGCCCTGCTTCTATCTATCTATGGATTTATATAGTGTATAAACAGAGCGAGTCCTGCTTCTATCTATCTATGGATTTATATAGTGTATAAACAGAGCGAGTCCTGCTTCTATCTATGGATTTATATAGTGTATAAACAGAGCGAGCCCTGCTTCTATCTATCTATGGATTTATATAGTGTATAAACAGAGCGAGCCCTGCTTCTATCCATCTATGGATTTATATAGTGTATAAACAGAGCGAGCCCTGCTTCTATCTATGGATTTATATAGTGTATAAACAGAGCGAGCCCTGCTTCTATCTATGGATTTATATAGTGTATAAACAGAGCGAGCCCTGCTTCTATCTATCTATGGATTTATATAGTGTATAAACAGAGCGAGCCCTGCTTCTATCTATCTATGGATTTATATAGTGTATAAACAGAGCGAGCCCTGCTTCTATCTATGGATTTATATAGTGTATAAACAGAGCGAGCCCTGCTTCTATCTATCTATGGATTTATATAGTGTATAAACAGAGCGAGCCCTGCTTCTATCTATCTATGGATTTATATAGTGTATAAACAGAGCGAGCCCTGCTTCTATCTATCTATGGATTTATATAGTGTATAAACAGAGCGAGCCCTGCTTCTATCTATGGATTTATATAGTGTATAAACAGAGCGAGTCCTGCTTCTATCTATCTATGGATTTATATAGTGTATAAACAGAGCGAGCCCTGCTTCTATCTATCTATGGATTTATATAGTGTATAAACAGAGCGAGTCCTGCTTCTATCTCTGGATTTATATAGTGTATAAACAGAGTGAGCCCTGCTTCTATCTATGGATTTATATAGTGTATAAACAGAGCGAGTCCTGCTTCTATCTATCTATGGATTTATATAGTGTATAAACAGAGCGAGCCCTGCTTCTATCTATGGATTTATATAGTGTATAAACAGAGCGAGTCCTGCTTCTATCTATCTATGGATTTATATAGTGTATAAACAGAGCGAGCCCTGCTTCTAACTATGGATTTATATAGTGTATAAACAGAGCGAGCCCTGCTTCTATCTATCTATGGATTTATATAGTGTATAAACAGAGCGAGCCCTGCTTCTATCTATGGATTTATATAGTGTATAAACAGAGCGAGCCCTGCTTCTATCTATCTATGGATTTATATAGAGTATAAACAGAGTGAGCCCTGCTTCTATCTATCTATGGATTTATATAGAGTATAAACAGAGTGAGCCCTGCTTCTATCTATCTATGGATTTATATAGTATATAAACAGAGCGAGCCCTGCTTCTATCTATCTATGGATTTATATAGTGTATAAACAGTGTCAGCCCTGCTTCTATCTATCTATGGATTTATATAGTGTATAAACAGAGCGAGCCCTGCTTCTATCTATCTATGGATTTATATAGTGTATACACAGAGCGAGCCCTGCTTCTATCTATCTATGGATTTATATAGTGTATAAACAGAGCGAGCCATGCTTCTATCTATGGATTTATATAGTGTATAAACAGAGCGAGCCCTGCTTCTATCTATCTATGGATTTATATAGTGTATAAACAGAGCGAGCCCTGCTTCTATCTATCTATGGCTTTATATAGTGTATAAACAGAGCGAGCCCTGCTTCTATCCATCTATGGATTTATATAGTGTATAAACAGAGCGAGCCCTGCTTCTATCTATCTATGGATTTATATAGTGTATAAACAGAGCGAGTCCTGCTTCTATCTATGGATTTATATAGTGTATAAACAGAGCGAGCCCTGCTTCTATCTATGGATTTATATAGTGTATACACAGAGCGAGCCCTGCTTCTATCTATCTATGGATTTATATAGTGTATAAACAGAGCGAGCCATGCTTCTATCTATGGATTTATATAGTGTATAAACAGAGCGAGCCCTGCTTCTATCTATCTATGGATTTATATAGTGTATAAACAGAGCCAGCCCTGCTTCTATCTATCTATGGATTTATATAGTGTATAAACAGAGCGAGTCCTGCTTCTATCTATGGATTTATATAGTGTATAAACAGAGCGAGTCCTGCTTCTATCTATCTATGGATTTATATAGCGTATAAACAGAGCGAGCCCTGCTTCTATCTATGGATTTATATAGTGTATAAACAGAGCGAGTCCTGCTTCTATCTATCTATGGATTTATATAGTGTATAAACAGAGCGAGCCCTGCTTCTATCTATGGATTTATATAGTGTATAAACAGAGTGAGTCCTGCTTCTATCTATATATGGATTTATATAGTGTATAAACAGAGCGAGCCCTGCTTCTCTCTATCTATGGATTTATATAGTGTATAAACCGAGCGAGCCCTGCTTCTCTCTATCTATGGATTTATATAGTGTATAAACAGAGCGAGCCCTGCTTCTATCTATCTATGGATTTATATAGTGTATAAACAGAGCGAGCCCTGCTTCTATCTATCTATGGATTTATATAGTGTATAAACATAGCGAGCCCTGCTTCTATCTATCTATGGATTTATATAGTGTATAAACAGAGCGAGCTCTGCTTCTATCTATGGATTTATATAGTGTATAAACAGAGCGAGCCCTGCTTCTATCTATCTATGGATTTATATAGTGTATAAACAGAGCGAGCCCTGCTTCTATCTATGGATTTATATAGTGTATAAACAGAGCGAGCCCTGCTTCTATCTATCTATGGATTTATATAGAGTATAAACAGAGTGAGCCCTGCTTCTATCTATCTATGGATTTATATAGAGTATAAACAGAGTGAGCCCTGCTTCTATCTATCTATGGATTTATATAGTGTATAAACAGAGGGAGTCCTGCTTCTATCTATCTATGGATTTATATAGTGTATAAACAGCGTCAGCCCTGCTTCTATCTATCTATGGATTTATATAGTGTATAAACAGAGCGAGCCCTGCTTCTATCTATCTATGGATTTATATAGTGTATACACAGAGCGAGCCCTGCTTCTATCTATCTATGGATTTATATAGTGTATAAACAGAGCGAGCCATGCTTCTATCTATGGATTTATATAGTGTATAAACAGAGCGAGCCCTGCTTCTATCTATCTATGGATTTATATAGTGTATAAACAGAGCGAGCCCTGCTTCTATCTATCTATGGCTTTATATAGTGTATAAACAGAGCGAGCCCTGCTTCTATCCATCTATGGATTTATATAGTGTATAAACAGAGCGAGTCCTGCTTCTATCTATGGATTTATATAGTGTATAAACAGAGCGAGCCCTGCTTCTATCTATCTATGGATTTATATAGTGTATAAACAGAGCGAGCCCTGCTTCTATCTATCTATGGATTTATATAGTGTATAAACAGAGCGAGCCCTGCTTCTATCTATCTATGGCTTTATATAGTGTATAAACAGAGCGAGCCCTGCTTCTATCCATCTATGGATTTATATAGTGTATAAACAGAGCGAGCCCTGCTTCTATCTATGGATTTATATAGTGTATAAACAGAGCGAGCCCTGCTTCTATCTATCTATGGATTTATATAGTGTATAAACAGAGCGAGCCCTGCTTCTATCTATCTATGGATTTCTATAGTGTATAAACAGAGCGAGCCCTGCTTCTATCTATCTATGGATTTATATAGTGTATACACAGAGCGAGCCCTGCTTCTATCTATCTATGGATTTATATAGTTATAAACAGAGCGAGCCCTGCTTCTATCTATGGATTTATATAGTGTATAAACAGAGCGAGTCCTGCTTCTATCTATGGATTTATATAGTGTATAAACAGAGCGAGCCCTGCTTCTATCTATCTATGGATTTATATAGTGTATAAACAGAGCGAGCCCTGCTTCTATCTATCTATGGATTTATATAGTGTATAAACAGAGCGAGCCCTGCTTCTATCTATCTATGGATTTATATAGTGTATAAAAAGAGCGGGCCCTGCTTCTATCTATCTATGGATTTATATAGTGTATAAACAGAGCGAGCCCTGCTTCTATCTATCTATGGATTTATATAGTGTATAAACAGAGCGAGCCCTGCTTCTATCTATCTATGGATTTATATAGTGTATAAACAGAGCGAGCCCTGCTTCTATCTATGGATTTATATAGTGTATAAACAGAGCGAGCCCTGCTTCTATCTATCTATGGATTTATATAGTGTATAAACAGAGCGAGCCCTGCTTCTATCTATCTATGGATTTATATAGTGTATAAACAGAGCGAGCCCTGCTTCTATCTATCTATGGATTTATATAGTGTATAAACAGAGCGAGTCCTGCTTCTATCTATGGATTTATATAGTGTATAAACAGAGCGAGCCCTGCTTCTATCTATCTATGGATTTATATAGTGTATAAACAGAGCGAGCCCTGCTTCTATCCATCTATGGATTTATATAGTGTATAAACAGAGCGAGCCCTGCTTCTATCTATCTATGGATTTATATAGTGTATAAACAGAGCGAGCCCTGCTTCTATCTATGGATTTATATAGTGTATAAAAAGAGCGAGCCCTGCTTCTATCTATGGATTTATATAGTGTATAAACAGAGCGAGCCCTGCTTCTATCTATGGATTTATATAGTGTATAAACAGAGCGAGTCCTGCTTCTATCTATCTATGGATTTATATAGTGTATAAACAGAGCGAGCCCTGCTTCTATCTATCTATGGATTTATATAGTGTATAAACAGAGCGAGTCCTGCTTCTATCTCTGGATTTATATAGTGTATAAACAGAGCGAGCCCTGCTTCTATCTATGGATTTATATAGTGTATAAACAGAGCGAGTCCTGCTTCTATCTATCTATGGATTTATATAGTGTATAAACAGAGCGAGCCCTGCTTCTATCTATCTATGGATTTATATAGTGTATAAACAGAGCGAGTCCTGCTTCTATCTCTGGATTTATATAGTGTATAAACAGAGCGAGCCCTGCTTCTATCTATCTATGGATTTATATAGTGTATAAACAGAGCGAGCCCTGCTTCTATCTATCTATGGATTTATATAGTGTATAAACAGAGTGAGCCCTGCTTCTATCTATCTATGGATTTATATAGTGTATAAACAGAGCGAGCCCTGCTTCTATCTATCTATGGATTTATATAGTGTATAAACAGAGCGAGTCCTGCTTCTATCTCTGGATTTATATAGTGTATAAACAGAGCGAGCCCTGCTTCTATCTATCTATGGATTTATATAGTGTATAAACAGAGCGAGCCCTGCTTCTATCTATCTATGGATTTATATAGTGTATAAACAGAGCGAGCCCTGCTTCTATCTATCTATGGATTTATATAGTGTATAAACAGAGCGAGTCCTGCTTCTATCTCTGGATTTATATAGTGTATAAACAGAGCGAGCCCTGCTTCTATCTATCTATGGATTTATATAGCGTATAAACAGAGCGAGCCCTGCTTCTATCTATGGATTTATATTGTGTATAAACAGAGCGAGTCCTGCTTCTATCTATCTATGGATTTATATAGTGTATAAAAAGAGCGAGCCCTGCTTCTATCTATGGATTTATATAGTGTATAAACAGAGCGAGCCCTGCTTCTATCTATGGATTTATATAGTGTATAAACAGAGCGAGTCCTGCTTCTATCTATCTATGGATTTATATAGTGTATAAACAGAGCGAGCCCTGCTTCTATCTATCTATGGATTTATATAGTGTATAAACAGAGCGAGTCCTGCTTCTATCTCTGGATTTATATAGTGTATAAACAGAGCGAGCCCTGCTTCTATCTATCTATGGATTTATATAGTGTATAAACAGAGCGAGCCCTGCTTCTATCTATCTATGGATTTATATAGTGTATAAACAGAGTGAGCCCTGCTTCTATCTATCTATGGATTTATATAGTGTATAAACAGAGCGAGCCCTGCTTCTAACTATGGATTTATATAGTGTATAAACAGAGCGAGCCCTGCTTCTATCTATCTATGGATTTATATAGTGTATAAACAGAGCGAGCCCTGCTTCTATCTATCTATGGATTTATATAGTGTATAAACAGAGCGAGCCCTGCTTCTATCTATGGATTTATATAGTGTATAAACAGAGCAAGCCCTGCTTCTATCTATCTATGGATTTATATAGAGTATAAACAGAGTGAGCCCTGCTTCTATCTATCTATGGATTTATATAGAGTATAAACAGAGTGAGCCCTGCTTCTATCTATCTATGGATTTATATAGTGTATAAACAGAGGGAGTCCTGCTTCTATCTATCTATGGATTTATATAGTATATAAACAGAGCGAGCCCTGCTTCTATCTATCTATGGATTTATATAGTGTATAAACAGCGTCAGCCCTGCTTCTATCTATCTATGGATTTATATAGTGTATAAACAGAGCGAGCCCTGCTTCTATCTATCTATGGATTTATATAGTGTATACACAGAGCGAGCCCTGCTTCTATCTATCTATGGATTTATATAGTGTATAAACAGAGCGAGCCATGCTTCTATCTATGGATTTATATAGTGTATAAACAGAGCGAGCCCTGCTTCTATCTATCTATGGATTTATATAGTGTATAAACAGAGCGAGCCCTGCTTCTATCTATCTATGGCTTTATATAGTGTATAAACAGAGCGAGCCCTGCTTCTATCCATCTATGGATTTATATAGTGTATAAACAGAGCGAGCCCTGCTTCTATCTATCTATGGATTTATATAGTGTATAAACAGAGCGAGTCCTGCTTCTATCTATGGATTTATATAGTGTATAAACAGAGCGAGCCCTGCTTCTATCTATGGATTTATATAGTGTATACACAGAGCGAGCCCTGCTTCTATCTATCTATGGATTTATATAGTGTATAAACAGAGCGAGCCCTGCTTCTATCCATCTATGGATTTATATAGTGTATAAACAGAGCGAGCCCTGCTTCTATCTATGGATTTATATAGTGTATAAACAGAGCGAGCCCTGCTTCTATCTATCTATGGATTTATATAGTGTATAAACAGAGCCAGCCCTGCTTCTATCTATCTATGGATTTATATAGTGTATAAACAGAGCGAGTCCTGCTTCTATCTATGGATTTATATAGTGTATAAACAGAGCGAGTCCTGCTTCTATCTATCTATGGATTTATATAGCGTATAAACAGAGCGAGCCCTGCTTCTATCTATGGATTTATATAGTGTATAAACAGAGCGAGTCCTGCTTCTATCTATCTATGGATTTATATAGTGTATAAACAGAGCGAGCCCTGCTTCTATCTATGGATTTATATAGTGTATAAACAGAGTGAGTCCTGCTTCTATCTATATATGGATTTATATAGTGTATAAACAGAGCGAGCCCTGCTTCTCTCTATCTATGGATTTATATAGTGTATAATCAGAGCGAGCCCTGCTTCTCTCTATCTATGGATTTATATAGTGTATAAACAGAGTGAGTCCTGCTTCTATCTATCTATGGATTTATATAGTGTATAAACAGAGCGAGCCCTGCTTCTATCTATCTATGGATTTATATAGTGTATAAACAGAGCGAGCCCTGCTTCTATCTATCTATGGATTTATATAGTGTATAAACAGAGCGAGTCCTGCTTCTATCTATGGATTTATATAGTGTATAAACAGAGCGAGTCCTGCTTCTATCTATCTATGGATTTATATAGTGTATAAACAGAGCGAGTCCTGCTTCTATCCATCTATGGATTTATATAGTGTATAAACAGAGCGAGCCCTGCTTCTATCTATCTATGGATTTATATGGTGTATAAACAGAGCGAGCCCTGCTTCTAACTATGGATTTATATAGTGTATAAACAGAGCGAGCCCTGCTTCTATCTATGGATTTATATAGTGTATAAACAGAGCGAGTCCTGCTTCTATCTATCTATGGATTTATATAGTGTATAAACAGAGCGAGCCCTGCTTCTATCTATCTATGGATTTATATAGTGTATAAACAGAGCGAGTCCTGCTTCTATCTCTCTATGGATTTATATAGTGTATAAACAGAGCGAGCCCTGCTTCTATCTATGGATTTATATAGTGTATAAACAGAGCGAGTCCTGCTTCTATCTCTCTATGGATTTATATAGTGTATAAACAGAGCAAGCCCTGCTTCTATCTATCTATGGATTTATATAGTGTATAAACAGAGCGAGCCCTGCTTCTATCTATCTATGGATTTATATAGTGTATAAACAGAGCGAGCCCTGCTTCTATCTATTTATGGATTTATATAGCGTATAAACAGAGCGAGCCCTGCTTCTATCTATGGATTTATATAGTGTATAAACAGAGCGAGTCCTGCTTCTATCTATCTATGGATTTATATAGTGTATAAACAGAGCGAGCCCTGCTTCTATCTATCTATGGATTTATATAGTGTATAAACAGAGCGATCCTTGCTTCTATCTATCTATGGATTTATATAGTGTATAAACAGAGCGAGCCCTGCTTCTATCTATCTATGGATTTATATAGTGTATAAACAGAGCGATCCTTGCTTCTATCTATCTATGGATTTATATAGTGTATAAACAGAGCGAGTCCTGCTTCTATCTATCTATGGATTTATATAGTGTATAAACAGAGCGAGCCCTGCTTCTATCTATGGATTTATATAGTGTATAAACAGAGCGAGCCCTGCTTCTATCTATGGATTTATATAGTGTATAAACAGAGTGAGTCCTGCTTCTATCTATATATGGATTTATATAGTGTATAAACAGAGCGAGCCCTGCTTCTATCTATCTATGGATTTATATAGTGTATACACAGAGCGAGCCCTGCTTCTATCTATCTATGGATTTATATAGTGTATAAACAGAGCGAGCCATGCTTCTATCTATGGATTTATATAGTGTATAAACAGAGCGAGCCCTGCTTCTATCTATCTATGGATTTATATAGTGTATAAACAGAGCGAGCCCTGCTTCTATCTATCTATGGCTTTATATAGTGTATAAACAGAGCGAGCCCTGCTTCTATCCATCTATGGATTTATATAGTGTATAAACAGAGCGAGCCCTGCTTCTATCTATCTATGGATTTATATAGTGTATAAACAGAGCGAGTCCTGCTTCTATCTATGGATTTATATAGTGTATAAACAGAGCGAGCCCTGCTTCTATCTATGGATTTATATAGTGTATACACAGAGCGAGCCCTGCTTCTATCTATCTATGGATTTATATAGTGTATAAACAGAGCGAGCCATGCTTCTATCTATGGATTTATATAGTGTATAAACAGAGCGAGCCCTGCTTCTATCTATCTATGGATTTATATAGTGTATAAACAGAGCCAGCCCTGCTTCTATCTATCTATGGATTTATATAGTGTATAAACAGAGCGAGTCCTGCTTCTATCTATGGATTTATATAGTGTATAAACAGAGCGAGTCCTGCTTCTATCTATCTATGGATTTATATAGCGTATAAACAGAGCGAGCCCTGCTTCTATCTATGGATTTATATAGTGTATAAACAGAGCGAGTCCTGCTTCTATCTATCTATGGATTTATATAGTGTATAAACAGAGCGAGCCCTGCTTCTATCTATGGATTTATATAGTGTATAAACAGAGTGAGTCCTGCTTCTATCTATATATGGATTTATATAGTGTATAAACAGAGCGAGCCCTGCTTCTCTCTATCTATGGATTTATATAGTGTATAAACAGAGCGAGCCCTGCTTCTCTCTATCTATGGATTTATATAGTGTATAAACAGAGTGAGTCCTGCTTCTATCTATCTATGGATTTATATAGTGTATAAACAGAGCGAGCCCTGCTTCTATCTATCTATGGATTTATATAGTGTATAAACAGAGCGAGCCCTGCTTCTATCTATCTATGGATTTATATAGTGTATAAACAGAGCGAGTCCTGCTTCTATCTATGGATTTATATAGTGTATAAACAGAGCGAGTCCTGCTTCTATCTATCTATGGATTTATATAGTGTATAAACAGAGCGAGTCCTGCTTCTATCCATCTATGGATTTATATAGTGTATAAACAGAGCGAGCCCTGCTTCTATCTATCTATGGATTTATATGGTGTATAAACAGAGCGAGCCCTGCTTCTAACTATGGATTTATATAGTGTATAAACAGAGCGAGCCCTGCTTCTATCTATGGATTTATATAGTGTATAAACAGAGCGAGTCCTGCTTCTATCTATCTATGGATTTATATAGTGTATAAACAGAGCGAGCCCTGCTTCTATCTATCTATGGATTTATATAGTGTATAAACAGAGCGAGTCCTGCTTCTATCTCTCTATGGATTTATATAGTGTATAAACAGAGCGAGCCCTGCTTCTATCTATGGATTTATATAGTGTATAAACAGAGCGAGTCCTGCTTCTATCTATCTATGGATTTATATAGTGTATAAACAGAGCAAGCCCTGCTTCTATCTATCTATGGATTTATATAGTGTATAAACAGAGCGAGCCCTGCTTCTATCTATCTATGGATTTATATAGTGTATAAACAGAGCGAGCCCTGCTTCTATCTATTTATGGATTTATATAGCGTATAAACAGAGCGAGCCCTGCTTCTATCTATGGATTTATATAGTGTATAAACAGAGCGAGTCCTGCTTCTATCTATCTATGGATTTATATAGTGTATAAACAGAGCGAGCCCTGCTTCTATCTATCTATGGATTTATATAGTGTATAAACAGAGCGATCCTTGCTTCTATCTATCTATGGATTTATATAGTGTATAAACAGAGCGAGCCCTGCTTCTATCTATCTATGGATTTATATAGTGTATAAACAGAGCGATCCTTGCTTCTATCTATCTATGGATTTATATAGTGTATAAACAGAGCCAGCCCTGCTTCTATCTATCTATGGATTTATATAGTGTATAAACAGAGCGAGTCCTGCTTCTATCTATGGATTTATATAGTGTATAAACAGAGCGAGTCCTGCTTCTATCTATCTATGGATTTATATAGCGTATAAACAGAGCGAGCCCTGCTTCTATCTATGGATTTATATAGTGTATAAACAGAGCGAGTCCTGCTTCTATCTATCTATGGATTTATATAGTGTATAAACAGAGCGAGCCCTGCTTCTATCTATGGATTTATATAGTGTATAAACAGAGTGAGTCCTGCTTCTATCTATCTGTGGATTTATATAGTGTATAAACAGAGCGAGCCCTGCTTCTCTCTATCTATGGATTTATATAGTGTATAAACAGAGTGAGCCCTGCTTCTATCTATCTATGGATTTATATAGTGTATAAACAGAGCGAGCCCTGCTTCTATCTATGGATTTATATAGTGTATAAACAGAGTGAGCCCTGCTTCTATCTATCTATGGATTTATATAGTGTATAAACAGAGCGAGCCCTGCTTCTATCTATCTATGGATTTATATAGTGTATAAACAGAGCGAGTCCTGCTTCTATCTATGGATTTATATAGTGTATAAACAGAGCGAGTCCTGCTTCTATCTATGGATTTATTTAGTGTATAAACAGAGCGAGCCCTGCTTCTATCTATCTATGGATTTATATAGTGTATAAACAGAGCGAGTCCTGCTTCTATCTATCTATGGATTTATATAGTGTATAAACAGAGCGAGTCCTGCTTCTATCTATGGATTTATATAGTGTATAAACAGAGCGAGTCCTGCTTCTATCTATGGATTTATTTAGTGTATAAACAGAGCAAACCCTGCTTCTATCTATCTATGGATTTATATAGTGTATACACAGAGCGAGCCCTGCTTCTATCTATCTATGGATTTATATAGTGTATAAACAGAGCGAGCCCTGCTTCTATCTATTTATGGATTTATATAGCGTATAAACAGAGCGAGCCCTGCTTCTATCTATGGATTTATATAGTGTATAAACAGAGCGAGTCCTGCTTCTATCTATCTATGGATTTATATAGTGTATAAACAGAGCGAGCCCTGCTTCTATCTATCTATGGATTTATATAGTGTATAAACAGAGCGATCCTTGCTTCTATCTATCTATGGATTTATATAGTGTATAAACAGAGCGAGCCCTGCTTCTATCTATCTATGGATTTATATAGTGTATAAACAGAGCGATCCTTGCTTCTATCTATCTATGGATTTATATAGTGTATAAACAGAGCCAGCCCTGCTTCTATCTATCTATGGATTTATATAGTGTATAAACAGAGCGAGTCCTGCTTCTATCTATGGATTTATATAGTGTATAAACAGAGCGAGTCCTGCTTCTATCTATCTATGGATTTATATAGCGTATAAACAGAGCGAGCCCTGCTTCTATCTATGGATTTATATAGTGTATAAACAGAGCGAGTCCTGCTTCTATCTATCTATGGATTTATATAGTGTATAAACAGAGCGAGCCCTGCTTCTATCTATGGATTTATATAGTGTATAAACAGAGCGAGTCCTGCTTCTATCTATGGATTTATATAGTGTATAAACAGAGCGAGTACTGCTTCTATCTATGGATTTATATAGTGTATAAACAGAGCGAGCCCTGCTTCTATCTATCTATGGATTTATATAGTGTATAAACAGAGCGAGCCCTGCTTCTATCCATCTATGGATTTATATAGTGTATAAACAGAGCGAGCCCTGCTTCTATCTATCTATGGATTTATATAGTGTATAAACAGAGCGAGCCCTGCTTCTATCTATCTATGGATTTATATAGTGTATAAACAGAGCGAGCCCTGCTTCTATCTATCTATGGATTTATATAGTGTATAAACAGAGTGAGCCCTGCTTCTATCTATCTATGGATTTATATAGTGTATAAACAGAGCGAGCCCTGCTTCTATCTATCTATGGATTTATATAGTGTATAAACAGAGTGAGCCCTGCTTCTATCTATCTATGGATTTATATAGTGTATAAACAGAGTGAGCCCTGCTTCTATCTATCTATGGATTTATATAGTGTATAGACAGAGCGAGCCCTGCTTCTATCTATCTATGGATTTATATAGTGTATAAACAGAGCGAGCACTGCTTCTATCTATCTATGGATTTATATAGTGTATAAACACAGCGAGTCCTGCTTCTATCTATGGATTTATATAGTGTATAAACAGAGTGAGCCCTGCTTCTATCTATCTATGGATTTATATAGTGTATAAACAGAGCGAGCCCTGCTTCTATCTATGGATTTATATAGTGTATAAACAGAGCGAGCCCTGCTTCTATCTATCTATGGATTTATATAGTGTATAAACAGAGCGAGCCCTGCTTCTATCTATCTATGGATTTATATAGTGTATAAACAGAGCGAGCCCTGCTTCTATCTATCTATGGATTTATATAGTGTATAAACAGAGCGAGCCCTGCTTCTATCTATAGATTGATATAGTGTATACACAGAGCGAGCCCTGCTTCTATCTATCTATGGATTTATATAGTGTATAAACAGAGCGAGTCCTGCTTCTATCTATGGATTTATATAGTGTGTAAACAGAGCGAGCCCTGCTTCTATCTATGGATTTATATAGTGTGTAAACAGAGCGAGCCCTGCTTCTATCTATCTATGGATTTATATAGTGTATAAACAGAGCGAGCCCTGCTTCTATCTATCTATGGATTTATATAGTGTATAAACAGAGCGAGCCCTGCTTCTATCTATCTATGGATTTATATAGTGTATAAACAGAGCGAGCCCTGCTTCTATCTATGGATTTATATAGTGTATAAACAGAGCGAGCCCTGCTTCTATATATGGATTTATATAGTGTATAAACAGAGCGAGCCCTGCTTCTATCTATCTATGGATTTATATAGCGTATAAACAGAGCGAGCCCTGCTTCTATCTATGGATTTATATAGTGTATAAACAGAGCGAGCCCTGCTTCTATCTATGGATTTATATAGTGTATAAACAGAGCGAGCCCTGCTTCTATATATGGATTTATATAGTGTATAAACAGAGCGAGCCCTGCTTCTATATATGGATTTATATAGTGTGTAAACAGAGCGAGCCCTGCTTCTATCTATGGATTTATATAGTGTGTAAACAGAGCGAGCCCTGCTTCTATCTATGGATTTATATAGTGTATAAACAGAGCGAGCCCTGCTTCTATATATGGATTTATATAGTGTATAAACAGAGCGAGCCCTGCTTCTATCTATCTATGGATTTATATAGCGTATAAACAGAGCGAGCCCTGCTTCTATCTATGGATTTATATAGTGTATAAACAGAGCGAGCCCTGCTTCTATCTATGGATTTATATAGTGTATAAACAGAGCGAGCCCTGCTTCTATATATGGATTTATATAGTGTATAAACAGAGCGAGCCCTGCTTCTATCTATGGATTTATATAGTGTATAAACAGAGCGAGCCCTGCTTCTATCTATCTATGGATTTATATAGTGTATAAACAGAGCGAGCCCTGCTTCTATCTATCTATGGATTTATATAGTGTGTAAACAGAGCGAGCCCTGCTTCTATCTATCTATGGATTTATATAGTGTATAAACAGAGTGAGCCCTGCTTCTATCTATCTATGGATTTATATAGTGTATAAACAGAGCGAGCCCTGCTTCTATCTATCTATGGATTTATATAGTGTATAAACAGAGCGAGCCCTGCTTCTATCTATCTATGGATTTATATAGTATATAAACAGAGCGAGTCCTGCTTCTATCTATGGATTTATATAGTGTATAAACAGAGCGAGCCCTGCTTCTATATATGGATTTATATAGTGTATAAACAGAGCGAGCCCTGCTTCTATCTATCTATGGATTTATATAGTGTATAAACAGAGCGAGCCCTGCTTCTATCTATCTATGGATTTATATAGTGTGTAAACAGAGCGAGCCCTGCTTCTATCTATCTATGGATTTATATAGTATATAAACAGAGTGAGTCCTGCTTCTATCTATGGATTTATATAGTGTATAAACAGAGCGAGCCCTGCTTCTATATATGGATTTATATAGTGTATAAACAGAGCGAGCCCTGCTTCTATCTATCTATGGATTTATATAGTGTATAAACAGAGCGAGTCCTGCTTCTATCTATGGATTTATATAGTGTATAAACAGAGCGAGCCCTGCTTCTATATATGGATTTATATAGTGTATAAACAGAGCGAGCCCTGCTTCTATCTATCTATGGATTTATATAGTGTATAAACAGAGCGAGCCCTGCTTCTATCTATCTATGGATTTATATAGTGTATAAACAGAGCGATCCTTGCTTCTATCTATCTATGGATTTATATAGTGTATAAACAGAGCGAGCCCTGCTTCTATCTATCTATGGGTTTATATAGTGTATAAACAGAGCGAGCCTTGCTTCTATCTATCTATGGATTTATATAGTGTATAAACAGAGCGAGCCCTGCTTCTATCTATGGATTTATATAGTGTATAAACAGAGCCAGCCCTGCTTCTATCTATCTATGGATTTATATAGTGTATAAACAGAGCGAGTCCTGCTTCTATCTATGTATTTATATAGTGTATGAACAGAGTGAGCCCTGCTTCTATCTATGGATTTATATAGTGTATAAACAGAGCGAGTCCTGCTTCTATCTATGGATTTATATAGTGTATAAACAGAGCGAGCCCTGCTTCTATCTATGGATTTATATAGTGTATAAACAGAGCGAGCCCTGCTTCCATCTATCTATGGATTTATATAGTGTATAAACAGAGCGAGCCCTGCTTCTATCTATGGATTTATATAGTGTATAAACAGAGCGAGCCCTGCTTCTATCTATCTATGGATTTATATAGTGTATAAACAGAGCGAGCCCTGCTTCTATCTATGGATTTATATAGTGTATAAACAGAGCGAGCCCTGCTTCCATCTATCTATGGATTTATATAGTGTATAAACAGAGCGAGCCCTGCTTCCATCTATCTATGGATTTATATAGTGTATAAACAGAGCGAGCCCTGCTTCCATCTATCTATGGATTTATATAGTGTATAAACAGTGCGAGCCCTGCTTCCATCTATCTATGGATTTATATAGTGTATAAACAGAGCGAGCCCTGCTTCCATCTATCTATGGATTTATATAGTGTATAAACAGAGCGAGCCCTGCTTCTATCTATCTATGGATTTATATAGTGTATAAACAGAGCAAGCCCTGCTTCTATCTATGGATTTATATAGTGTATAAACAGAGCGAGTCCTGCTTCTATCTATGGATTTATATAGTGTATAAACAGAGCGAGCCCTGCTTCTATCTATGGATTTATATAGTGTATAAACAGAGCGAGCCCTGCTTCCATCTATCTATGGATTTATATAGTGTATAAACAGAGCGAGCCCTGCTTCTATCTATGGATTTATATAGTGTATAAACAGAGCGAGCCCTGCTTCCATCTATCTATGGATTTATATAGTGTATAAACAGAGCGAGCCCTGCTTCCATCTATCTATGGATTTATATAGTGTATAAACAGAGCGAGCCCTGCTTCCATCTATCTATGGATTTATATAGTGTATAAACAGAGCGAGCCCTGCTTCCATCTATCTATGGATTTATATAGTGTATAAACAGAGCGAGCCCTGCTTCTATCTATGGATTTATATACTGTATAAACAGAGCGAGTCCTGCTTCTATCTATCTATGGATTTATATAGTGTATAAACAGAGCGAGCCCTGCTTCTATCTATCTATGGATTTATATAGTGTATAAACAGCGCGAGCCCTGCTTCTATCTATCTATCTATGGATTTATATAGTGTATAAACAGAGCGAGCCCTGCTTCTATCTATCTATCTATGGATTTATATAGTGTATAAACAGAGCGAGTCCTGCTTCTATCTATCTATGGATTTATATAGTGTATAAACAGAGCGAGTCCTGCTTCTATGTATGGATTTATATAGTGTATAAACAGAGCGAGCCCTGCTTCTATCTATCTATGGATTTATATAGTGTATAAACAGAGCGAGTCCTGCTTCTATCTATGGATTTATATAGTGTATAAACAGAGCGAGCCCTGCTTCTATCTATGGATTTATATAGTGTATAAACAGAGCGAGTCCTGCTTCTATCTATCTATGGATTTATATAGTGTATAAACAGAGCGAGTCCTGCTTCTATCTATGGATTTATATAGTGTATAAACAGAGCGAGTCCTGCTTCTATCTATCTATGGATTTATATAGTGTATAAACAGAGCGAGCCCTGCTTCTATCTATCTATGGATTTATATAGTGTGTAAACAGAGCGAGCCCTGCTTCTATCTATCTATGGATTTATATAGTGTATAAACAGAGCGAGCCCTGCTTCTATCTATGGATTTATATAGTGTATAAACAGAGCGAGTCCTGCTTCTATCTATCTATGGATTTATATAGTGTATAAACAGAGCGAGCCCTGCTTCTATCTATCTATGGATTTATATAGTGTATAAACAGAGCGAGCCCTGTTTCTATCTATGGATTTATATAGTGTATAAACAGAGCGAGCCCTGCTTCTATCTATGGATTTATTTAGTGTATAAACAGAGCGAGCCTTGCTTCTATCTATGGATTTATATAGTGTATAAACAGAGCGAGCCCTGTTTCTATCTATGGATTTATATAGTGTATAAACAGAGCGAGCCCTGCTTCTATCTATGGATTTATATAGTGTATAAACAGAGCGAGCCCTGCTTCTATCTATGGATTTATATAGTGTATAAACAGAGCAAGCCCTGCTTCTATCCATCAATGGATTTATATAGTGTATAAACAGAGCGAGCCCTGCTTCTATCTATCTATGGATTTATATAGTGTATAATCAGAGCGAGCCCTGCTACTATCTATCTATGGATTTATATAGTGTATAAACAGAGTGAGCCCTGCTTCTATCTATGGATTTATATAGTGTATAATCAGAGCGAGCCCTGCTACTATTGTTATGGTACTTTTTAGCAGTAAACCAAAATGTTTAAATGTCTATCTGTTCCTGTCCAAATTAATAAAATAAATTGCGTATATACGCTGAAGTAATTAAGTCTGACACACAAGGTTCAGGTTAAAATAACTTCGAGAAAATTTATTGGCAAGTGATTAAAAAGCGGACGCGCAGGTCCTTTTAAGAGACATTTTACGTCATCATTGATTATTAGAATATCAGTAAATAAACATCATTAATTGGATTAATTGTTAAGTGTCGGGATTAGTGTCCTCCTATCAATATTATTAATTGGTTCACACAACTAAGTGGTTAGTCCCGTGTCCACCCACCAAGAGGTGGGATTGTTCTGGACACGGGTGGGGGACAAGGGGTCTTGAGCGTCATTTTACACGGTCGGTGATCTCAGGCCTCGTGGCCAGGTACAAGGTCTCTTATGAATAGAACATTTCATTACTACTGTGTTCTCATGGCCTTCAAACTATACTATGTTGCAAATCTAAGGAAAAGTCAGCAATTCCGGTGTTAATCATGTCTTTATAGAAAATACAGTCTTTGTTCTATTGTATTAGATGTGCTGGGAAATTCTGTCATGTAAGGTAGTTTTAAAATGAACGAGTTAGGTTATGAGGACAAAATGGAGGATTGAAGAAGTCAGGTTAGGAGGACAAAATGGAGGATTGTCACAGTATAAAGTTAAAATGGAGTTAGTGCAATAATTGAATACAAGTGCAATAAGGTTTTTTTAAATAATCCCACATCAGTCCCCCCTATGAAATGTTAGATTCTAAGAGATAAAACTTTATTAAGTTAGTACCAGGAAGACGTGTTAACCCAAAGGCACAGAAACCCCGTGGCCGCTAGCTAGGTGTTAATGCAAAGTGCAAGGCTGTCCCTAGTTCTGACCCTGATAGGCTAACTCATCCGTCAGTATGGCTCTCGAACACTTCACACCCATGGGTATCCCATGGCAGCTAACCCACCACTTCTCCAACACGGGGCCTTTACCATTCACTGACAGATGCTGTCCCTAAGTTAGTCCCTTCCTAGAATTCCTGCACTTTATCAACAAAAGGGATTGTTTGCAGCGGCAGACAGGGTGAGTTGATGTCTTGGAGCTCTTGGTCATCAACTTCGAGATGGGTGAAAGTGGGTGCCGCTTGGTCAACAGTCTTCAGGAGGGATTTTCTCAGACATGGGAGGATACAACAAAAGAGAAGAGCAAAGATAAAAAGAAAAATTAGTATAGCCATACCAATATGCATTAAAGCCTTTTGCCATCCTGTCATCCAACCAAACCATCTTTCCCAGGGATCTTGTATCCCAGAATTCCTTTTTAACTCTATAGACAGGTCATTTAATTTTTCTATGGCTAATGTAACTTTACCATTAGGGCCTGTGTTTTCTGGGATGTAGGTACAACAGGTCAAGGTGTCAGGTAAAATTTTACAAACCCCTCCTTTTTCGGCTAAGATCATATCTAGGGCCATTCTATTCTGGAAAGCCATTTGGGATGTGGCCTGCAACTGTTCGGCCAACCCCTGGAGGGCGTCTCTGGTATAATTAACAAAACGCTGTTGATTATAATAAATGTAATTGATCCAATTTAAATTCTTGTTTGTGGTAACTATGGCAAAAAGTGATTCAAATCCTGCAGCAACTTCATCTCTTGCTTTAAATTCATTGGGCACCCCCCTAGGCACCCCAATAGCATCAATATAAACATGAGGATCAAAACTTCCTTTCACTGGGGCGTCACGCTTAACCTTAGTGTGCCTGGACTCATGGGTGACGAGGTGTGTGTCAGAGATGATATGTATAGGCATAATAGCTTTAGCCAAAGTACACTCCCCCCACCACTCCTTGTCCATTCTGGATCTCAGCTGTAAATCCCCACACAACCAGTAGATATCCCCTAATGACCTGGTGTGATACTGCAACAAGTCCATAGAGACACTCCTGTAGGTAGCACAATACCCCTTAGAGAAGTTACCCAAGAATCTACCAATTCCATCATAATTAGCATAACAAGTGTAATTACCTTTATACACGGTAATACCGTCTGGGGGTTTGACATCCTTGGTTAGGAGAGGATACTCCTTTGTCCATGCACTACATATGGACCTGTTAAAATCATAGTGATAGGCAAAAAGGCTTAAAACACATTCCTCTATATCTACTGGCAGGATTAGAGGTACGGTACCCAGGTGAGGCCGGGCACCACCACACACATAGCATGCAGTCTTATTATGCTTATTAGCATTATATTTCATCCATTCTAACCATAAATTTACATCATTAAAACCTGTTTCAGCGGCCATGGTATCTTCAAAGGTGGGGTTAGCAATGGCCATCATGTCTTGAAAGGTCTGGATATGAGGTTTTAATGGGTTAGGGACCATATGGGTGGCCCCTTGCCACTCGGAAGAGTTGCACATATCTTTTAGGAAGAAATGCCCTAATTTACGGTAGGAACCCTTTTTCCAATACATTCCCATCACATACTGGTCTGCATCCGTTGGGCTTGGATGCTCAATGTTAAGGATTAATTTCATTGGTGTACCTCCCCCAGGCTTTCTCAAAGTCATTCTCTGGAGAAGGGATCTACCTTGTTCATCTACTTTAGATAAGGCACTTTTTGGTTTGTAACCCCAGGCAGGCCCGGCATTCCATCCCGCCGCCCCCCAATGATTACAATTGTGCCCCCATTGTTTGTCAACTACACAAACATATGGGTCTTTTGAATGAGGGATATCTCTGTAAATACTCTGGATTTGTGATGTGGGGAACGGGCATTCTACAATGTCACAATAGTCAAAGGTATAAGTAGCCACATGGGTGCATGATGAATTGTACCAAAAGGTATACCCACTAATATCTTTGGTGATGGCTACTTGCTGGGCCTTTATAAGGCTGATTAAGGAGAAGGTGTACCAGAGGTACATGCTTGTGCGGTATCTGCTTCCTCAGGGGCTGGAGATTTCTTGCAGTGGGAAGCGTGGATCCAATTTGGCCTGCCGGCCAGTTTGACGGAGGTTGCGGTAATCAGGAGAACTTGGAATGGACCGTCAAATCTTGGTTCCAGGGTATTTTTCCGCACAAACTTCTTGACCAGAACCCAATCTCCGGGAAGCAGGTTATGGGTACCTGTGTCCAAATCGGGATCTGGAATTGAAGAGAAAACTTGGGCATGTATTTTGTTCAAGGCACTTGCAAGTTCAGTTACATAATCTACTAAAACATCTGATTGGAGCTGTAACTGCTGCGGATAATAACAACCTAGTCTGGGTGCTGTCCCAAATAGAATTTCATATGGGGACAGTGAATGCTTCCCTCTAGGTGTGTGCCTAACACTAAATAAAGCTATTGACAGGCTTTCTGGCCAGGGCATCTTTGTTTCTTGCGACATTTTTAACATTCTGGCTTTTAGAGTGCCATTCATGCGCTCTACTTTACCACTACTTTGTGGGTGGTAAGGGGTGTGGAAGGCTAGGGTCACCCCTAGAGCAGTCCAAATTTCTTTAGTCACTGTTGCTGTGAAGGCTGGGCCTTGATCACTTTCAATGACTTCTGGGAGTCCAAACCTACATACTATCTCTGTAAGTAGGCGTCTTGCGGTTGTTTTCGCAGTGATATTGGCCACTGGGTAGGCCTCTGGCCATCCTGAGAACATGTCCACTATGACTAGTGCATATTCATGGGGCCCACTCTTGGGCATTTGGATGTGGTCAATTTGAATTCGCTGGAAGGGGTACATGGGCTTTGCCAGGTGTTTTGCAGGCACCTTGATTGGTCTTCCTGGATTGCATTTTGCACAAATAACACAGGCCTTACAGAAGCTGCTGATCAATGTTGTGATTCCGGGTGCTTCATAATACTTCTGTATGAGGGCGGCCATCAATTCCTTTGACAGGTGTGCAGGCCCATGTGCCCATTGGACAACTGCTGGATATAAATTTTTTGGAAGACAAAATTTGAAGTTGTTGTAATATACTCCGTCCTTTTGGACAGCTCCTTTATTTTTCCATTTTTGGGTTTCTTCAGGAGTGACTGCAGCTTGCTGTTCTCGCAAAATTCGCAAATCAGTAGGAAGAGTTTGCAGAGCAAAAATAGGGACTTCTTCTTCTTCTTCTTCTTGTCCGGACACTTCTTCATCCACTTCCTGCAGATCCCTGGCTGCTAGCTTAGCAGCCTGATCAGCCAAATGGTTGCCCTTTGCTTCATCTGTATCCAATTTCCCATGGGCCTTTACCTTCAAAACGGCCACTTCTTCAAGGAGTAGGAGGGCATCCATTAGCTCCTTGATTGCAGTACTATGTTTGACTGGTGTACCGGCGGTGGTAAGAAATCCTCTTGTCTTCCAAATTAGGCCGAAGTCATGTGCCACACCCAGAGCATATCTTGAATCTGTATAGATGTTGGCACGTTTTCCTTCGGAAATTTTGCATGCTGAAGTCAGAGCCTGTAATTCAGCTTCTTGCGCAGACATTGCTGGCGGTAAGGATGATGATTTGATAACTTCGTCTGTCGTGGTTACGGCATATCCTGTATGATATCTTCCTTCTTCATCAGCATATCTTGAGCCGTCCACAAACAGGGTAAAATCTGGATCTTGTAATGGATTCTCATGCACAGTTGGTAGGTGCACTGTCTCCATTTTCATCTGTTCAAAACAGTCATGAGGTGTTTCGGGGTCATAATCATTCACTATGACCAGATCTTGAAATTCCTTTTCTAGGAAGTGGCGTGGCCATGCTTCCAGAAGGTCAGTTGTTGGGTATTTGACAATACCATTTTCCTGTAGCTGTTCTTCATCCATGGTGGCCCATAGCTTTGCCATGGGCCCAAGGTCATTCCATGACCTTGTCTTCAATTTGGTAACAGGAATATGTGGGATAGCAGTATCCCAATGGCGGTAGAGGTAGTTAAGTTGTTGAGGTAGTTGGATCAAGACCATGCTATTGCCTTCAGAGTCACAATAGAAATCTTGAGCAGTGAGCTTCACATCAGTCCAGTGGTAAAGCTCATCTTCATAGCAAGGTTCGGGAGTAATGTCTGGTTTGTACCACATGGTACAGAAGGCGTAATCTGGGCCTTCACAGAGAGGCTTCTCATCTTCATAAAATGGCAAATGTGGATGCATGATTTTCTTGATACATCCACAAAGCAGGTAAATGTAGGTTTCATCTGTGATAAATCCATAATAGATACCCCCCTCAGGGAGTGGAAGAAGAGTGGAGGGGTTAAGAACTTGACATCTTTGGATGGAAATATTGTCAGGTAGAAGAAGATGGCACTGGAGGCGTAGGTGTCTGGCTGGAGACACGTGCTTGAGCTGGACTTGGTTGATGATGGCAGAAATGTCATGAGGGGCCAAAACAACCAGAGGGTGGCCAAGGACCAGGTCTGAGGTTCTTTCTATGAGCTCTCTTGCAGCAAAGACAGCCCTGAGACAGGAAGGAGTCCCTCTGGCCACAATGTCCAGTTGACATGAGAAATATCCAATAGGCCTTTGGTGGCCTCTTAAGTCATTAGTTTGGGTGAGAACTCCTGTTGCGTGGCCCTGTCTTTCAGAGACAAATAATTTGAAAGGTTTTGAGTAGTCAGGTAGGCCCAAGGCAGGAGCAGAAGCAATGGCACGTTTGAGAGCATTGAAATTGTCCAGAGCTTCATTAGGCAAACAGAAAGGGTCAGACTTAAGTGCGTCATAGAGAGGTTGCATGAGCAGGGAGGCTTCTGGGATCCATGCTCTGCAGTAGGAAATGAGGCCTAGGAAGGCATGGAGGGATTTCGAAGTCCTTGGAGTTGGAATATCTAGTACAGCTCTCACCCGGTCCCGGGTAAGATGTCTGGTACCTTGAGATAGGCAATGTCCAAGGAAAATTACTGAGGGTTGGCAGAACTGTAGCTTGATGAGCGAAGCTTTGCATCCTTGTTCTGCCAAATAACAAAGCAGACTAATTGAGCACTTTTCAGTAGTGGGTATATCATCTCCACAGAGCAGTAAATCATCCACATACTGGAGCAGGACAACTTCTGGGTGCTCAGCTTGCCATGGGTCAAGGATGGTGGCCATGGCCTTTGCAAATTGACTTGGTGAATTTTGTGCCCCTTGGGGCATGACAGTCCAGGTATACTGTTGCATCTCATGGGTGAAAGCAAACAGGTATTGGCAGGATGGGTCCAGTGGGACACTGAAGAAAGCATTTGCTAGGTCAATGACTGTGAAAAATTTTGCAGATGGTGGGACTCCAGAGAGCAGAGTATGGGGGTTTGGTACAAGAGGGGTGTCCAGGACGGTAGCTTCATTGACAGCACGGAGATCCTGAACCATCCTGTACTTCTCTGGCTCACCTTTGGGAGTCTTCTTTTTCACAGGGAATAATGGGGTGTTGCATTCAGATTTACATTTCACCAGGGCACCCTTCTCCAAGAGTGCCTTGATGTGGGTAGAAATGGCAGCGGCCTGTGCTGGTTTTAATGGATATTGTGGTTTTCTTGGTAATTTAGCTCCTGGAATGAGCTTTACCACCACAGGGGGAACATTTAGGTGACCTATGTCCTCTGGGCCTGAGGACCATAACTTGGCGGGCACCTGTATTTTTAATGCCTCTGGGAAATTGGACCTTAATTCTGCTGCTTTCTCACGGGGCTTTTCTAAATGCAGCATTAGAGGCAAGGAGCATAAGGCTGAGGTGTCTGATTCAGATAGAGGAGTGGACATTTCCACCTGCCCATCCGGGGTAAAGGTGATGGATGCTTGCAGGCGTGAGAGAACATCAGCACCTAATAGGTTAATTGGACATGTGGAGGATACCACAAAGCGGGCAAGCAGGCTAGAGCCAACTCGTAATGGAGTTGTTAAAGGGCTATGTCTTGGTTGGCCATCTACTCCAACGCAAGAGACATCAATGTTTGACAGAAAGGATGGGTCTGGCAGGTCTTGTTCTCGCAGAACACTACGGGCTGCACCTGTGTCAACTAGAAATGTGGTAGGGTGGCCTTCAATGGGCAAAGTCACTGTGGCAAGTGGCCCCCCCCTTATCCCCTGTAGACACTGCCATTACAGGGGTTACAGACACAGGCTTGCCAATTTCCTAATCATCCGGTTCCTCAACTATCGGAACCTGTTTGGTGGCTTTGGGAGCCGGGGCAGGTTTGGAGGGCTTTCTGGGCTCCCTTGGCTCCTTTTTAGGTTCCGGACAGTCACTTCTAAAGTGCCCCTTGGCTCCACAATTAAAACAATGTCCCCCCTCCTCCGGTCTAGTACCTTTTGGGACTGGGGTGGAGCGAGATACCATAAGAGGAGCTGAAGTGGATCTTCTTGGGGTCTGAGCGGATTCCAAACCTCTAGCAACTAAAAGTAGGGTGTCCAGGGGAACAACCTTATATTCAGGGCGTGCAGCAATGATTCCCTTGCGTATAGAGTCCTTAACACCTTGGACAAACGCACCTGACAGCATTTGTGAATGAATCTTGTCAGTAAGATCAAACCCCAAATCTGTAAACATTTGATACAGTCTTGCATGAAACCTTTCCACTGATTCTCCTTTATCTTGAATAACATCAGTAAGGCCAGCAGCCTGATCTGCAAGTTTGTCCTTAGCCCATTCTCTTAATTGGGTGCAAAAAGTTACTCCAGAGGGGTAATCAACATCACTGTTGAGTTGATCTGTACTGAGGTGTCGGGCCATACTTGGCCAATATGCATCCCCTGCTTTAATAGCACAAATGCTCAATAGATCACGCCATGCGGCTGAATAAGTCTTTTGAATTTGAACTATCCCTCGGTAGAAGGGCATAGGCTGCTTTTCTGGGTCAGGGAGTGATTTCATCAGAGCACTAGCTTGAGTGGGGTTAAAGGCTACATATTTAGGAGGGGCCTGTTCTCCCCGACCCTTGTGGCCGAAGGGATCATCGATAGAACGATGAGTTGGGGCTCCCGCAGCAAGCTCCGACGAGACATGGGACACCCTGTCCATCTCGTCATCATCGAATTCTATGATATTGACTCTTCTACGCGGTGCAGGTCCCGCGTGAGGTGAAAGGATCGGTGGTTGGGAAAGAGCCCCAGATGCAGGGGTGGCCAGTGAGTCATAACCTGGGGATAGGTAATCACCGGGAATTACCGGCATCAGGGCCGAGCTGGGGGCCGCCATATTGGAGGCGGGGAAAGGGGTTGCTGTGGGATTAAGGGAAGAAGCAGCGGCCATATTTGATATGGGCACTTCCGGGGAAGATTGGGCCGGACTGGGCATGACCGGAACCTGGGGAGTGGCTTGGGGAAAGGGAGGGTAACCGGGGTAGGGCAAGGCCATGGGATATGGGAAGGGGTAGGGCCAGGCAGGAGAGGGCAAAAGAGTAGGGTGGGCAGGTACGGTTAAGGAGGTAGGATATTGGACTGGGGCGGAGCTGGTTATCGGAGGAGACAGGACGGGATTAGTAGGGATGGATGCAGAAAGAGGAGTCGTAGCATGGGAGGGAGGGGTAGTTAGCTGGGCGGGTGCTGATGGAAGGGGATTAACCATAGAGAGGGATTGCAGGGAGGAGGCGGCAGATGAGATGTTAGGATTAGGCATGGAAGGGAGCGTGGGGATGGCTGAGGATGATGGGACCGTTAGAGAAAGGGAAGGGGTAAAGAAAGATCCATCAGAATTCAGGACCGGGCAGACAGGGGAGGTGATGGGATGGGATTCGGGAGGATCGGGAGTGGGGAACATAGTCAGCTGGCTATCACCTATGGCTGACTGAACCTTGGGGACGGACATCCCCTGGGCGCCATTTTGGGGCGCTGGCTGAGGGGAAACCCCAGCAACACAATTTTTATGATACACAAACAATTTCACACCTTTGTGATTTACTTCTTCCTCAACCCAACCTTCTAACTGAATAGCCTTCGCTACTCTGTACCATGCTTCAGCAGTCTTTAATAAACCATTGTCTGTAAGCTTGCCTTTCATTTCTGCTAGTAACTTGCGCCAACTTTCTGGTTGCAATCTCCCACATGTCGGTACAGCGATTTTACATACTTTTGCAATCTTTTCAACACCTTTAACCATCTCTTCACCCTCTCTGTTCTCCACCAAATCACATGCTAACCAGCCCTTGCTGGGCTTATCTAAATCCTGTCCCATAGTCTCTTTACCCCTATACCAGCGTCCTAGATATAGAGAGAGAGAAGGAAAATTTGAACAGGAACGTCTACAATGCTCGACTGCCACCCGAGAATCGTGGGACTTTCTCAGGTGCGTCTTCCCAAAACGTAGACTAGTCACTGAATCCGCCTACCCGGGGTGGTAGACACGGATTGGAGCGAGGTGAGAAGTGTGTGACCAATCACTTCTCTTTTAAGAGGAATGGGAGTGGATAGTATAATAATATAGAGAGTGTAGAAAAGATGAAAGGCAAGGAAAAATCCTTAGAGACAGACACAGGAGTACATGAGACTCCTCATTAAACAAACAAGACAACAATACAGTTGAAATACAGTGTATGCATCACAGTTCAAATGAAATCAACAGTAATTCCTTTCCTTTACTCATGTGCTTACTCCAAAGTCACCTCCCTCAACCCCGTAGTGCCCCTATAAAACCCACTTATAAGTCTCACTACCACAAATAAACAGAAAAACTAGAATTCCACCAGCCCCAGCGCTCAGGGTTGTGGTTACCAAAAGAAAACTGGAATCCCCCCAGCCGAAGCTGAGGTTTACCAAAACTGGAATCCCCCCAGCCTCGGTACTCGGGACAGTGGTTACCAAACTTGGAATTCCACTAGCCCCAGTACTCGAAACTGTGGGTTACCACGTGCACAATGAGGCTAGCTAAGCTCTCAGAGTGTCACGAGAAGGATCACAGGAAATTATGAGTCTACACAAAATCCACAGTTCCAACAATCCCCTTTTTCCCTACAGCCACAGCCACGAGGCTCCTAAAAGAGGTAAACAGGCAAAGAAGACCCCCAGGAACGCATCCACAGGTCAACCCCCCTTTTTCCCTACAACCACAGCACCGTGGTTCCTAAAAGGAGTAAAACAGGTAACAGAGGACCCCCAGGAACGCATCCACAGGTCCACCCCCCTTAATCCCAAAAGGGGCAAAATACAAACAGATAGACGGATATACTGAAGACCCAGGCAAGTCCCCTCAGGTCCACCCCCCTTTATCCCAAAAAGGGGAAAACAAGCAAGACAGAACCCCAGGCAAATCCCCTGCAGGTCCACCCCCACTTTATCTCAAAATGGGGAAACAGGCAAACAATTCAAACACAATTCAAACACACCCAGGCAACAGATAGACTAAAATGCAGGTAAACAAATGAGTAACGAGACACCGGGCAAGATATTACCTGTCTTTGATGTCCTCCCGGGAAGCAGTCACAGACACGTGGACGGGTCAATCAAAGGGGCCGGAACATACCGGTGGCTCTGCAGAAGTCTCTACCGTGTACCTGGAGGTGATCAATCTCCTTTCCTTCCCCCTGGATTCCTCCGTCCAACAGCGTCTTCCTTAGGACGGCTCACCGGCCAGACATAGCCCGGTGCCCCACGTTGGGCGCCAAGTTGTTATGGTACTTTTTAGCAGTAAACCAAAATGTTTAAATGTCTATCTGTTCCTGTCCAAATTAATAAAATGAATTGCGTATATACGCTGAAGTAATTAAGTCTGACACACAAGGTTCAGGTTAAAATAACTTCGAGAAAATTTATTGGCAAGTGATTAAAAAGCGGACGCGCAGGTCCTTTTAAGAGACATTTTACGTCATCATTGATTATTAGAATATCAGTAAATAAACATCATTAATTGGATTAATTGTTAAGTGTCGGGATTAGTGTCCTCCTATCAATATTATTAATTGGTTCACACAACTAAGTGGTTAGTCCCGTGTCCACCCACCAAGAGGTGGGATTGTTCTGGACACGGGTGGGGGACAAGGGGTCTTGAGCGTCATTTTACACGGTCGGTGATCTCAGGCCTCGTGGCCAGGTGCAAGGTCTCTTATGAATAGAACATTTCATTACTACTGTGTTCTCATGGCCTTCAAATTATACTATGTTGCAAATCTAAGGAAAAGTCAGCAATTCCTGTGTTAATCATGTCTTTATAGAAAATACAGTCTCTGTCTATTGTATTAGATGTGCTGGGAAATTCTGTCATGTAAGGTAGTTTTAAAATGAACAAGTTAGGTTATGAGGACAAAATGGAGGATTGAAGAAGTCAGGTTAGGAGGACAAAATGGAGGATTGTCACAGTATAAAGTTAAAATGGAGTTAGTGCAATAATTGAATACAAGTGCAATAAGGTTTTTTTAAATAATCCCACATCACTATCTATCTATGGATTGATATAGTGTATAAACAGAGCGAGCCCTGCTTCTATCTATCTATGGATTTATATAGTGTATAAACAGAGCGAGCCCTGCTTCTATCTATCTATGGATTTATATAGTGTATAAACAGAGCGAGTCCTGCTTCTATCTATCTATGGATTTATATAGTGTATAAACAGAGCGAGCCCTGCTTCTATCTATGGATTTATATAGTGTATAAACAGAGCGAGCCCTGCTTCTATCTATCTATGGATTTATATAGTGTATAAACAGAGTGAGCCCTGCTTCTATCTATGGATTTATATAGTGTATAAACAGAGCGAGCCCTGCTTCTATCTATCTATGGATTTATATAGTGTATAAACAGAGCGAGTCCTGCTTCTATCTATCTATGGATTTATATAGTGTATAAACAGAGCGAGTCCTGCTTCTATCTATCTATGGATTTATATAGTGTATAAACAGAGCGAGCCCTGCTTCTATCTATCTATGGATTTATATAGTGTATAAACAGAGCGAGCCCTGCTTCTATCTATGGATTTATATAGTGTGTAAACAGAGCGAGCCCTGCTTCTATCTATGGATTTATATAGTGTGTAAACAGAGCGAGCCCTGCTTCTATCTATGGATTTATATAGTGTATAAACAGAGCGAGCCCTGCTTCTATCTATGGATTTATATAGTGTATAAACAGAGTGAGCCCTGCTTCTATCTATCTATGGATTTATATAGTGTATAAACAGAGCGAGCCCTGCTTCTATCTATCTATGGATTTATATAGTGTATAAACAGAGCAAGCCCTGCTTCTATCTATGGATTTATATAGTGTATAAACAGAGCGAGCCCTGCTTCTATCTATCTATCTATGGATTTATATAGTGTATAAACAGAGCGAGTCCTACTTCTATCTATGGATTTATATAGTGTATAAACAGAGCGAGCCCTGCTTCTATCTATCTATGGATTTATATAGTGTATAAACAGAGCGAGCCCTGCTTCTATCTATCTATGGATTTATATAGTGTATAAACAGAGCGAGCCCTGCTTCTATCTATGGATTTATATAGTGTATAAACAGAGCGAGTCCTGCTTCTATCTATGGATTTATATAGTGTATAAACAGAGCGAGCCCTGCTTCTATCTATGGATTTATATAGTGTATAAACAGAGCGATCCTTGCTTCTATCTATCTATGGATTTATATAGTGTATAAACAGAGCGAGCCCTGCTTCTATCTATCTATGGATTTATATAGTGTATAAACAGAGCGAGCCCTGATTCTATCTATGGATTTATATAGTGTATAAACAGAGCGAGTCCTGCTTCTATCTATGGATTTATATAGTGTATAAACAGAGCGAGCCCTGCTTCTATCTATGGATTTATATAGTGTATAAACAGAGCCAGCCCTGCTTCTTTCTATCTATGGATTTATATAGCGTATAAACAGAGCGAGCCCTGCTTCTATCTATCTATGGATTTATATAGTGTATAAACAGAGCAAGCCCTGCTTCTATCTATCTATGGATTTATATAGTGTATAAACAGAGCGAGCCATGCTTCTATCTATCTATCTATGGATTTATATAGTGTATAAACAGAGCGAGCCCTGCTTCTATCTATCTATGGATTTATATAGTGTATAAACAGAGCGAGTCCTGCTTCTATCTATCTATGGATTTATATAGTGTATAAATAGAGTGAGCCCTGCTTCTATCTATCTATGGATTTATATAGTGTATAAACAGAGCGAGCCCTGCTTCTATCTATCTATGGATTTATATAGTGTATAAACAGAGCGAGCCCTGCTTCTATCTATCTATGGATTTATATAGTGTATAAACAGAGCGAGCCCTGCTTCTATCTATCTATGGATTTATATAGTGTATAAACAGAGCGAGTCCTGCTTCTATCTATCTATGGATTTATATAGTGTATAAACAGAGCGAGCCCTGCTTCTATCTATCTATGGATTTATATAGTGTATAAATAGAGTGAGCCCTGCTTCTCTCTATCTATGGATTTATATAGTGTATAAACAGAGGGAGCCCTGCTTCTATCCATGGATTTATATAGTGTATAAACAGAGCGAGCCCTGCTTCTATCTATCTATGGATTTATATAGTGTATAAACAGAGCTAGCCCTGCTTCTATCTATGGATTTATATAGTGTATAAACAGAGCAAGCCCTGCTTCTATCTATGGATTTATATAGTGTATAAACAGAGCAAGCCCTGCTTCTATCTATCTATGGATTTATATAGTGTATAAACAGAGTGAGCCCTGCTTCTATCTATGGATTTATATAGTGTATAAACAGAGCGAGCCCTGTTTCTATCTATGGATTTATATAGTGTATAAACAGAGCGAGCCCTGCTTCTATCTATCTATGGATTTATATAGTGTATAAACAGATCGAGCACTGCTTCTATCTATCTATGGATTTATATAGTGTATAAACAGAGCGAGCCCTGCTTCTATCTATCTATGGATTTATATAGTGTATAAACAGAGCGAGCCCTGTTTCTATCTATGGATTTATATAGTGTATAAACAGATCGAGCCCTGCTTCTATCTATCTATGGATTTATATAGTGTATAAACAGAGCGAGTCCTGCTTCTATCTATCTATGGATTTATATAGTGTATAAACAGAGTGAGCCCTGCTTCTATCTATGGATTTATATAGTGTATAAACAGAGCGAGCCCTGCTTCTATCTATGGATTTATATAGTGTATAAACAGAGCGAGCCCTGCTTCTATCTATGGATTTATATAGTGTATAAACAGAGCAAGCCCTGCTTCTATCCATCTATGGATTTATATAGTGTATAAACAGAGCGAGCCCTGCTTCTATCCATCTATGGATTTATATAGTGTATAAACAGAGCAAGCCCTGCTTCTAACTATGGATTTATATAGCGTATAAACAGAGCGAGCCCTGCTTCTATCTATGGATTTATATAGTGTATAAACAGAGCGAGCCCTGCTTCTATCTATGGATTTATATAGTGTATAAACAGAGCGAGCCCTGCTTCTATCTATCTAAGGATTTATATAGTGTATAAACAGAGCGAGCCCTGCTTCTATCTATCTATGGATTTATATAGTGTATAAACGGAGCGAGCCCTGCTTCTATCTATGGATTTATATAGTGTATAAACAGAGCGAGCCCTGCTTCCATCTATGGATTTATATAGTGTATAAACAGAGCAAGCCCTGCTTCTATCTATCTATGGATTTATAAAGTGTATAAACAGAGCGAGCCCTGCTTCTATCTATCTATGGATTTATATAGTGTATAAACAGAGCGAGCCCTGCTTCTATCTATAGTGTATAAACAGAGCGAGCCCTGCTTCTATCTATCTATCTATGGATTTATATAGTGTATAAACAGAGCAAGCCCTGCTTCTATCTATGGATTTATATAGTGTATAAACAGAGCGAGCCCTGCTTCTATCTATCTATGGATTTATAAAGTGTATAAACAGAGCGAGCCCTGCTTCTATCTATCTATGGATTTATATAGTGTATAAACAGAGCGAGCCCTGCTTCTATCTATCTATGGATTTATATAGTGTATAAACAGATCGAGCACTGCTTCTATCTATCTATGGATTTATATAGTGTATAAACAGAGCGAGCCCTGCTTCTATCTATCTATGGATTTATATAGTGTATAAACAGAGCGAGCCCTGTTTCTATCTATGGATTTATATAGTGTATAAACAGATCGAGCCCTGCTTCTATCTATCTATGGATTTATATAGTGTATAAACAGAGCGAGTCCTGCTTCTATCTATCTATGGATTTATATAGTGTATAAACAGAGTGAGCCCTGCTTCTATCTATGGATTTATATAGTGTATAAACAGAGCGAGCCCTGCTTCTATCTATGGATTTATATAGTGTATAAACAGAGCGAGCCCTGCTTCTATCTATGGATTTATATAGTGTATAAACAGAGCAAGCCCTGCTTCTATCCATCTATGGATTTATATAGTGTATAAACAGAGCGAGCCCTGCTTCTATCCATCTATGGATTTATATAGTGTATAAACAGAGCAAGCCCTGCTTCTAACTATGGATTTATATAGCGTATAAACAGAGCGAGCCCTGCTTCTATCTATGGATTTATATAGTGTATAAACAGAGCGAGCCCTGCTTCTATCTATGGATTTATATAGTGTATAAACAGAGCGAGCCCTGCTTCTATCTATCTAAGGATTTATATAGTGTATAAACAGAGCGAGCCCTGCTTCTATCTATCTATGGATTTATATAGTGTATAAACGGAGCGAGCCCTGCTTCTATCTATGGATTTATATAGTGTATAAACAGAGCGAGCCCTGCTTCCATCTATGGATTTATATAGTGTATAAACAGAGCAAGCCCTGCTTCTATCTATCTATGGATTTATAAAGTGTATAAACAGAGCGAGCCCTGCTTCTATCTATCTATGGATTTATATAGTGTATAAACAGAGCGAGCCCTGCTTCTATCTATAGTGTATAAACAGAGCGAGCCCTGCTTCTATCTATCTATCTATGGATTTATATAGTGTATAAACAGAGCAAGCCCTGCTTCTATCTATGGATTTATATAGTGTATAAACAGAGCGAGCCCTGCTTCTATCTATCTATGGATTTATAAAGTGTATAAACAGAGCGAGCCCTGCTTCTATCTATCTATGGATTTATATAGTGTATAAACAGAGCGAGTCCTACTTCTATCTATGGATTTATATAGTGTATAAACAGAGCGAGCCCTGCTTCTATCTATCTATGGATTTATATAGTGTATAAACAGAGCGAGCCCTGCTTCTATCTATGGATTTATATAGTGTATAAACAGAGCGAGTCCTGCTTCTATCTATGGATTTATATAGTGTATAAACAGAGCGAGCCCTGCTTCTATCTATCTATGGATTTATATAGTGTATAAAAAGAGCCAGCCCTGCTTCTTTCTATCTATGGATTTATATAGTGTATAAACAGAGCGAGCCCTGCTTCTATCTATCTATGGATTTATATAGTGTATAAACAGAGCAAGCCCTGCTTCTATCTATCTATGGATTTATATAGTGTATAAACAGAGCGAGCCATGCTTCTATCTATCTATCTATGGATTTATATAGTGTATAAACAGAGCGAGCCCTGCTTCTATCTATCTATGGATTTATATAGTGTATAAACAGAGCGAGTCCTACTTCTATCTATGGATTTATATAGTGTATAAACAAAGCGAGCCCTGCTTCTATCTATCTATGGATTTATATAGTGTATAAACAGAGCGAGCCCTGCTTCTATCTATGGATTTATATAGTGTATAAACAGAGCGAGTCCTGCTTCTATCTATCTATGGATTTATATAGCGTATAAACAGAGCGAGCCCTGCTTCTATCTATCTATGGATTTATATAGTGTATAAACAGAGCAAGCCCTGCTTCTATCTATCTATGGATTTATATAGTGTATAAACAGAGCGAGCCATGCTTCTATCTATCTATCTATGGATTTATATAGTGTATAAACAGAGCGAGCCCTGCTTCTATCTATCTATGGATTTATATAGTGTATAAACAGAGCGAGTCCTGCTTCTATCTATCTATGGATTTATATAGTGTATAAATAGAGTGAGCCCTGCTTCTATCTATCTATGGATTTATTTAGTGTATAAACAGAGCGAGCCCTGCTTCTATCTATCTATGGATTTATATAGTGTATAAACAGAGCGAGCCCTGCTTCTATCTATCTATGGATTTATATAGTGTATAAACAGAGCGAGCCCTGCTTCTATCTATCTATGGATTTATATAGTGTATAAACAGAGCGAGTCCTGCTTCTATCTATCTATGGATTTATATAGTGTATAAACAGAGCGAGCCCTGCTTCTATCTATCTATGGATTTATATAGTGTATAAATAGAGTGAGCCCTGCTTCTCTCTATCTATGGATTTATATAGTGTATAAACAGAGGGAGCCCTGCTTCTATCCATGGATTTATATAGTGTATAAACAGAGCGAGCCCTGCTTCTATCTATCTATGGATTTATATAGTGTATAAACAGAGCTAGCCCTGCTTCTATCTATGGATTTATATAGTGTATAAACAGAGCAAGCCCTGCTTCTATCTATGGATTTATATAGTGTATAAACAGAGCAAGCCCTGCTTCTATCTATCTATGGATTTATATAGTGTATAAACAGAGTGAGCCCTGCTTCTATCTATGGATTTATATAGTGTATAAACAGAGCGAGCCCTGTTTCTATCTATGGATTTATATAGTGTATAAACAGAGCGAGCCCTGCTTCTATCTATCTATGGATTTATATAGTGTATAAACAGATCGAGCACTGCTTCTATCTATCTATGGATTTATATAGTGTATAAACAGAGCGAGCCCTGCTTCTATCTATCTATGGATTTATATAGTGTATAAACAGAGCGAGCCCTGTTTCTATCTATGGATTTATATAGTGTATAAACAGAGCGAGCCCTGCTTCTATCTATCTATGGATTTATATAGTGTATAAACAGAGCGAGTCCTGCTTCTATCTATCTATGGATTTATATAGTGTATGAACAAAGCGAGCCCTGCTTCTATCTATGGATTTATATAGTGTATAAACAGAGCGAGCCCTGCTTCTATCTATGGATTTATATAGTGTATAAACAGAGCAAGCCCTGCTTCTATCCATCTATGGATTTATATAGTGTATAAACAGAGCGAGCCCTGCTTCTATCCATCTATGGATTTATATAGTGTATAAACAGAGCAAGCCCTGCTTCTAACTATGGATTTATATAGCGTATAAACAGAGCGAGCCCTGCTTCTATCTATGGATTCATATAGTGTATAAACAGAGCGAGCCCTGCTTCTATCTATGGATTTATATAGTGTATAAACAGAGCGAGCCCTGCTTCTATCTATCTAAGGATTTATATAGTGTATAAACAGAGCGAGCCCTGCTTCTATCTATCTATGGATTTATATAGTGTATAAACGGAGCGAGCCCTGCTTCTATCTATGGATTTATATAGTGTATAAACAGAGCGAGCCCTGCTTCCATCTATGGATTTATATAGCGTATAAACAGAGCGAGTCCTGCTTCTATCCATCTATGGATTTATATAGCGTATAAACAGAGCGAGCCCTGCTTCTATCTATGGATTTATATAGCGTATAAACAGAGCGAGCCCTGCTTCTATCTATGGATTTATATAGTGTATAAACAGAGCGAGCCCTGCTTCTATCTATCTATGGATTTAAATAGTGTATAAACAGAGCGAGCCCTGCTTCTATCTATCTATGGATTTATATAGTGTATAAACAGAGCGAGCCCTGCTTCTATCTATCTATGGATTTATATAGTGTATAAACAGAGCGAACCCTGCTTCTATCTATAGATTGATATAGTGTATACACAGAGCGAGCCCTGCTTCTATCTATCTATGGATTTATATAGTGTGTAAACAGAGCGAGCCCTGCTTCTATCTATCTATGGATTTATATAGTGTATAAACACAGCGAGCCCTGCTTCTATCTATCTATGGATTTATATAGTGTATAAACAGAGTGAGCCCTGCTTCTATCTATGGATTTATATAGTGTATAAACAGAGCGAGCCCTGCTTCTATCTATGGATTTATATAGTGTATAAACAGAGCGAGCCCTGCTTCTATCTATGGATTTATATAGTGTATAAACAGAGCGAGCCCTGCTTCTATCTATCTATGGATTTATATAGTGTATAAACAGAGCGAGCCCTGCTTCTATCTCTCTATGGATTTATATAGTGTATAAACAGAGTGAGCCCTGCTTCTATCTATGGATTTATATAGTGTATAAACAGAGCGAGTCCTGCTTCTATCTATCTATGGATTTATATAGTGTATAAACAGAGCGAGCCCTGCTTCTATCTATCTATGGATTTATATAGTGTATAAACAGAGCAAGCCCTGCTTCTATCTATCTATGGATTTATATAGTGTATAAACAGAGCGAGCCATGCTTCTATCTATCTATCTATGGATTTATATAGTGTATAAACAGAGCGAGTCCTGCTTCTATCTATCTATGGATTTATATAGTGTATAAACAGAGCGATCCTTGCTTCTATCTATCTATGGATTTATATAGTGTATAAACAGAGCGAGCCCTGCTTCTATCTATCTATGGATTTATATAGTGTATAAACAGAGCGAGCCCTGCTTCTATCTCTCTATGGATTTATATAGTGTATAAACAGAGTGAGCCCTGCTTCTATCTATGGATTTATATAGTGTATAAACAGAGCGAGTCCTGCTTCTATCTATCTATGGATTTATATAGTGTATAAACAGAGCGAGCCCTGCTTCTATCTATCTATGGATTTATATAGTGTATAAACAGAGCAAGCCCTGCTTCTATCTATCTATGGATTTATATAGTGTATAAACAGAGCGAGCCATGCTTCTATCTATCTATCTATGGATTTATATAGTGTATAAACAGAGCGAGCCCTGCTTCTATCTATCTATGGATTTATATAGTGTATAAACAGAGCGAGTCCTGCTTCTATCTATCTATGGATTTATATAGTTTATAAACAGAGCGAGCCCTGCTTCTATCTATCTATGGATTTATATAGTGTATAAACAGAGGGAGCCCTGCTTCTATCTATCTATGGATTTATATAGTGTATAAACAGAGCGAGCCCTGCTTCTATCTATCTATGGATTTATATAGTGTATAAACAGAGCGAGCCCTGCTTCTATCCATCTATGGATTTATATAGTGTATACACAGAGCGAGCCCTGATTCTATTGTGGTGGAATCTCGGTAAAAATAAATTTAGTAGGCCGAGATTACCACGTGGTGTGTGTACGTGCATATACTGGTGTATCGGTCGGTTGGTTGCACGTGGCAAAGATACGATCAGTAGTGTACGGAGCATGTGCGAGAATACCGGATGTAGTATTCCCCTCCTCCATTGTGCTGGACAAGCCATGCGGTCAAACCGGAAGTTAGTTCTTGTTCGATTGATTGGGTAAGAGTATGTGTGGGTGGAGCTTATTATGGGAGGAGTTACATGCCTATATAAGGAAACTACACTATTGTCTGGGGCTCAGATCTTGTTGTATTTTGGTGACATTAGTCCCTCTGAGTCCCGTTCGGTGAATCGAATAAAGAATCTCTTCCTTCCTGAAGAAACCTGTGTCCATCTCTCTGTGCATGGCTTCCGTCAGTTTCTCCGGTATCATTTGGTGCATTGGCCGGGAAGCTCATCGTTCAACGGTAGCTGAGAAGCAGAGGCGTGAGACGGTCTATCTTTGCCCACGTTCTCTACGGCTGCACCCCTGAACTTCTGCGTGGACCTCCCTTCGTCTCGGCGCCACTGGTCTGTTGTCCAGGAGATCATCGGCCTCTATGTAGTAAGTGCTGGGGTGTCCCCGTCGATGAGTGTGAACTCAGGTTCAGGAACGAGGAGGTAAGACGACCGCTGTTTTAGACGGCGGACCCACTAGGGGTATTGGATACCGATTGTGCGGTAGGCCCATAAGGGTTATTTGGAATCTGCCCCCTCCAGTGGAGGGAAGGAGCGAAGGCGCACCGCTCAATTAAACGCCCTGTAGTCAGCCCGTTTAATTTTGGTTACCTACCTCCGTTAACTCCACATACCCAGATTTGGCGCCATATCTAGTTTCCGGTCAGGCTCTTCCTAGCCCGGCCCGGAATATTCTACTCACCAACCTTCCCCTTAGTAAAGCTTCCCCATCCCCTTGTCTTACTACCCCTCGACCGGAACCCCTAACGGACGCATCTCTACGAAGCCCCATACTAACCCGACAACTGACCGGTACCCTCCAACCCCGACATTATCAAATGCCTCTTCGATTGACTCCTGGCCCGACACACATTAACGATGACGGCCAGATACAATATGCTGATCCAGTCTACGTCTATGTCCCTTTCACAACCACCGATCTCTTTAATTGGAAGACCCATAACTCCTCTTACACTGAAAAGCCTCAAGCCATGACGGATTTGTTTACCTCAATAGTCCAGACACACAATCCCACTTGGGCTGATTGCCAGCAATTATTAATGACTTTGTTTAATAACGAGGAAAGGACTAGGATAAATCAAGTGGCAATTAAAGCGCTGGAAGAAGAGGCCTGTACACAGAATCAGGCCAACCCAGCAGCATGGGCCGCAGCCCATTATCCAAATACCGATCCAAATTGGAATGTCAATGGCTCAGACATGGTCCATTTAAAAGCTTACAGAGACGCTATTATTGCTGGCATGAAAGCTGGAGGAAAAAAGGCGATTAACATGTCTAAGACGGCTGAGGTATTACAGAAATGTGATGAATCGCCCAGTGTCTTTTATGACCGATTATTGGAGGCATACCGTTTGTATACCCCCTTTAATCCGGAGGCTCCTGAGAATTCCCGGATGGTTAACTCTGCCTTTGTCAGCCAAGCCTACGGAGATATAAAGCGCAAGCTACAGAAGTTAGAAGGGTTTGTAGGGATGTTCATAAACCAACTAATGGAGGTAGCAAATAAAGTATATATGAACATGGAAACAGAGACAAAGAAAGAGGAAGAGCGCAAGATGCGTAGAAAGGCAGATATGCTAGCGGTAGCGATCGCAGGTGTAGATAGAAGGGAAAAGGAGGTGTATAGGGGAGAAGATAAAGGTGAGAGTAAGTGGAATGGGGAACCCCTGAGTAGGAATCAGTGCGCGTACTGTAGGGAAGAAGGGCATTGGAGAAGTGAGTGTCCGCGAAGGGAACAGTATGAGAGAGACAGACCTAGGGCAGGATATGGTAATTATAGAGGCAGAGCGAGAGGTAGAGGAGGTCCTGGAGGGAATAATGGTAGCAATAGAGGAAATGTTAGAGAAGATAGGTACTATCCAGCAGCGCAGAGATCCCGCGATAGAGAAGATAGTGTCAGGGTACCTGAAGTCTCTACCTCGGAGGAGGTTAGACTTTCTAACGGCCGTCCTCTCAGGGGGGCTGATTCACCCAATCCTCACAGCTCTCATAGCCGTTCACACGCCAGCCGCGATAGCCCCTCTTCCTTTTATGACGCGGCGCTCAGGAGCCGACTTCATGACGGCAATCACATCCCGACCTGTCAATCTAGTTCTGAACAACGAATCAGGGCTCGGCAAGGGCGGAGTCATCAATTAAAGAACCAAGGTATAAAAGAGGGATGTGTGTAATGGTTCATTGCCCTGTCGTGGTTCTAGCTTGTCTAGTCACTCAGTGCTCTTATTACTATTGTCTATTTGGTTCTGACTTGGCTTGTTCTTTCGTTCCTGTTTATCTCTCGTGTCCTTTGACCTCGGCTCGTCTCTTGATTACCTGTTCTCTCGTTCCCTCGACCTCGGCTTGTCTCTGACCATTCTTTGCTTTCTCCTTACGTTAGTCCGGCCATTCTAAGGTCCGGTATACGTACCTATCTCCTGTTTGTATTCTGCGTGTTGGATCCCTGTCCCGATCCTGACATTACGACAGGGCCATGGATCCTGCAGGTACAAACGCTCAGATTGGTTCTCCTGACTCGAGATTTGAAGCCATGGACCATAGAATGGACAATAGCGCTGCAAACATTGCTATCCCATCCTAGTAATCAAGCAGAGGAGATGCGTACACCACCCATCTCTCTTGTTAATACAGGCCTAGAGGTAGCCACAGTGGGAGCCTCTTCCCGTGTTACTTCCCCTTTACGGTATGGCGGTTCTCCGGATACCTGTCATAAACCAGATAGGGATTCATTTTGAATTACAACCCCGCGCCTACCCTACAGACAGGGCGAAGGTTGGATTCATAATCTCGCTACTCATTGACAAAGCTCTTAGATGGGCTAACCCTCTGTGGGAAAATGATAATCCAGTAGTCTATAATTATAATGCATTTGTCACTACTTTTAGGAGGACTTTTGATCCTCCAGGAAGAAAGGCCAGTGCAGCTAGACTACTATTACGTCTTAGACAGCATAGCCTAACCCTTGTGGATTATGCGTTAGAGTTCAGATCCTTGGTGGCAGAGGTCAAGTGGAATGAACAAGCCTATATGGACGTATTTCTGAACGGATTATCAGATGAGATCTTAGACGAGGTTGCCACAAGAGATCTTCCTGAAAATTTGGAAGAATTAATTTAATTTATTTCTCGAATAGATGAACGCATGAGACAGAGGCAGAACACTCGAGATAGAAGTCATAGACCTTCCTTAAGACTAGCCCCCACATTTCAGAATTCTGAATCTACTACTCTAGCTCTCCCAGAACCTATGCAAATTGGTAACACTCGTCTCTCAGAGAATGAAAGACAATACAGGAGAAGGGAGGGTCTGTGTATGTATTGTGGAGTAGGAGGTCACCTACGCCTAAATTGCCCTAACCGTCCGGGAAACGCTCGCACCTAAGTTTCTCAAGAGGACAGGCCTTGGGTGTTTCTATTTTGTCCTCTACATATGATTACAAGGATCATAGGCTTCTGTTACATGTTTCTTTGACTTGGGAAAAGGGAGTACTTAATGCTATGGCATTAATAGATTCCGGAGCAGCTGAAAGCTTTATTGACCAAACCTTTGTCAAGAACCACTCTATCCCATCTCAGCTAAGGGATACACCCTTGGCCGTTTGGGCCATAGATGGTAGACCATTATCAGATCCTGTTATTTCTCGTGAGACTATACCAGTTAAGTTGACCATTGGTATTTTACACGAGGAGGATATATCTCTCATGCTTATCTCATCTCCTTCAGTTCCAATAGTCTTGGGGTACCCCTGGCTTAAGAAGCATAACCCTATTATTGATTGGGAACAAGGTGAGATAGTCTCCTGGGGTCAGGGTTGCCAGAAAGGTTGTGTACAGAAAATCTCACCGGTTTGCGTAGTGGACACACCTAGTAACTCTAACCAGCCCACAGATTTACGGATACCATCTCAGTACCTGGATTTAAAGGCAGTCTTTGATAAAAGGAGGGCTGATACTTTACCCCCACACAGGTCCTTTGACTGTAAGATTAGACTCCTGCCTGGTACTATGCCTCCGAGGGGTAGTGTATATCCTCTATCCACTAAGGAGAACTTAGTCTTAGAGGAATACATACAGGAGAACCTAGACAAAGGATTTATTAGGAGATCCTCTTCTCCAGCCGGGGCCGGTTTCTTTTTTGTAGATAAGAAAGACGGCACTCTACGGCCTTGCATTGATTATCGGGGCTTGAATAAGATAACGATCAGAAATGCTTATCCTATTCCCCTGATTACTGAGCTATTTGATCGCCTGAAAGGCTCCAAGATTTTTACCAAGTTAGATCTGAGGGGAGCTTATAACTTGGTGAGAATTCAGCAGGGTGATGAATGGAAAACGGCTTTCAATACCCGGTATGGCCACTATGAGTATACGGTAATGCCCTTCGGGCTTTGCAATGCTCCTGCTGTATTCCAGGACCTAATTAATGAGGTTCTTAGGGAATTTCAACATGAATGTGTTATAGTTTATTTGGATGATATACTAATACACTCTAGAGAGCCTGAGACTCACCACAAACAAGTCAGAAGGGTATTGCATAAGCTTCTACAACATGGTTTGTACTGCAAATTGGAGAAGTGTAGCTTTGACCAATCCCAGATAAACTTTCTTAGTTACGTTATTTCTGGAGACGGGTTTAGAATGGACCCGGTTAAACTCCAATCAATCTTAGATTGGCCATTGCCCAAGGGACTCAAGGCCATTCAGAGGTTTATCGGATTCTCCAATTACTATAGGCGCTTCATTAAGGGGTACTCGTCTATTATTGCTCCTATCACCAACATGACTAGACAGGGTGCTGATACCAAGACCTGGTCTCCTGAGGCGCTTGTTGCTTTCAGTACTCTCAAGGAACAGTTTGCCTCAGCACCGATATTAGTTCATCCTGACACCTCTTTGCCTTTTTTACTCGAGGTAGACGCCTCAGAGACAGGTGTAGGCGCTATCTTGTCCCAAAGGCTAGGTTTGAATAAACCGCTGCACCCATGTGTTTTTTTTTCCAAGAAATTGTCTGGGCCTGAAAGCAGATATGATATTGGTGACAGGGAACTATTAGCGGTCATTATGGCTTTAAAGGAGTGGAGACATTTGTTGGAAGGGACTTTACACCCGGTTACTATTTTGACGGATCACAAGAATTTGTCATATATAGGGGAAGCCAAACGCTTGTCCGCCAGGCAGGCTCGTTGGTCTTTGTTCCTTACTCATTTCAACTACGTGCTCACTTATAGACCTGGTTCTAAGAACTCTAAGGCTGATGCATTGTCTCGCCAACATGAACCTTCTACTATGTCTGATACGGTTTTTTCTTCTATAGTTCCCAAGTGTAATATTGTTGCCAGCACAAGCATCAAGATTCACTCTCCATTGCTTGCTGAGATAAAAAAATTACAGCATCTGGCTCCCGGACTTGTTCCTGGGGATCGGTACTTCGTTCCTCCTAAACTCCAACTGGAACTAATGCAGTGTTTTCATAACAGTAAATTTGCCGGACACCCTGGCATACGCAAGTCATGTTCTCTGATTTCTAAAGATTTCTGGTGGCCTTCGTTACGTAAGGATGTAAAGGACTTCGTCGGGGCATGTGATGTATGTATGAGGACTAAATAACCTCATACGCTTCCATGTGGGCTTTTGCACCCCCTAGAAATTCCCGAGAAACCATGGTCTTGTTTGGCTATGGACTTCATTGTTGATTTGCCTGTTTCTAAGAAACATACTGTTATCCTCACAGTGATTGACAGGTTTACTAAAATGGCTCATTTTGTACCCCTGCCTAAATTGCCCTCTTCTCCCGAATTGGCTGAGATTTTCGCAAGGGAGATTTTTCATTTACATGGTATTCCTTCTGAAATTGTTTCTGATAGAGGGTCCCAATTTGTTTCCCGGTTTTGGAGGTCCTTCTGTTCTCAATTTGGCATCAAATTAAATTTTTCCTCTGCCTATCATCCCTGCCCGCACCAACCAAAAGGTTGAACAGTTTTTGCGTTGTTTTGTTTCTGAACACCAGGACGATTGGGTCGGTCTGATTTCTTGGGCGGAGTTTGCGCACAACAACCTTGTTTGCGATTCTACTCGTTCTAGCCCCTTTTTCATGAATTATGGCTTCCATCCTTCCGTTCTTCCGTCGGTTTCCCCCTCCCAAGGGATACCGTCGGTTGATGTTCATGTTGCCAATCTGAGGAAGTTGTGGGATCAGACTCGACGAATTCTTCTTCATAATTCCACAGTGTCCAAACGACACGCTGACAAACGCAGACGGGTGGCTCCAGTGTTCTCCCCGGGTGATAGGGTATGGCTGAGTACCAGAAACATCCGCTTGAAGGTTCCTTCCATGAAATTTGCTCCTCGTTACATAGGCCCTTACAGGGTTCTGTCTCGTATAAACCCGGTTGCGTATCGTCTGGCTCTTCCGCCTGCCCTGCGCATCCCGAACTCCTTTCATGTTTCCTTATTGAAACCTTTGGTTTGTAACAGATTTTCCTCCGCTGTGTCCTCCCCTCGTTCTGTCCAGGTTGAGGGTCAGGAGGAGTATGAGGTCAAGTCCATTCTCGATTCTCGAGTTTCTCGGGGGAGGGGGCAATATCTTGTTGACTGGAAAGGTTATGGTCCTGAGGAAAGGTCTTGGGTGGTCCAGGAAGATGTGCATGCTCCTCGCCTCCTCAGGGCTTTTCATGCTCGTTTTCCGTCTCGCCCCGGTTCCTTCCGCCCGGTGGGCGTTTCTGAGAGGGGGGGTACTGTCAGGGTACCTGAAGTCTCTACCTCGGAGGAGGTTAGACTTTCTAACGGCCGTCCTCTCAGGGGGGCTGATTCACCCAATCCTCACAGCTCTCATAGCCGTTCACACGCCGGCCGCGATAGCCCCGCTTCCTTTTATGACGCGGCGCTCAGGAGGCGACGTCATGACGGCAATCACATCCCGACCTGTCAATCTAGTTCTGAACAACGAATCAGGGCTCGGCAAGGGCGGAGTCATCAATTAAAGAACCAAGGTATAAAAGAGGGATGTGTGTAATGGTTCATTGCCCTGTCGTGGTTCTAGCTTGTCTAGTCACTCAGTGCTCTTATTACTATTGTCTATTTGGTTCTGACTCGGCTTGTTCTTTCGTTCCTGTTTATCTCTCGTGTCCTTTGACCTCGGCTCATCTCTCGATTACCTGTTCTCTTGTTCCCTCGACCTCGGCTTGTCTCTGACCATTCTTTGCTTTCTCCTTACGTTAGTCCGGCCATTCTAAGGTCCGGTATACGTACCTATCTCCTGTTTGTATTCTGCGTGTTGGATCCCTGTCCCGATCCTGACAGATAGGGACTTTGTAGGATTGGCGGACACGGTTATGGAGGACTATTGATACCGACCGGGCTCCACCCCCCTTGGCCGAGCGGAGCCTATGGTCAATGTATCAATAGGGGGAAAAAGGAGTGCGTTCATGATCGATACTGGTGCTGAACCTAGTGACTGACCTAGTTGCTCCTCCATCTGGAAGAACCATCACCGTAATAGGAGCAACTGGAAGGAGTGCTGCTAAACCGGTTCTTAAAAGTCGACTCTGTACATTGGGAGGCCACGTAGTGAAACATCAATTCCTTTATATGCCTGAATGTCCAGTCCAACTGCTAGGACGTGATTTGTTGTCAAAACTACAAGCGCAGATAACGTTTCTACCTAATGGAACAACATCTTTAAAGTTCAATGGACCTTCAGGTATAATGACAATATCTGTACCAAAGGAAGAAGAGTGGCGACTTTATACAGCGTTGACTAGCCAAAACCCTAAGAGTGATGAATCCTTGTTCAATATACCAGGAGTGTGGGCAGAGAACAACCCACCAGGACTTGCTCGCAATATCCCACCAATTCGAATCGAACTGAAACTTGGGGTCTATCCAGTGAGCTTAAGGCAATATCATATCCCACAAAAGGCCAAGAAGAACATACAATCGTATTTGGATAAGTTCATAAGGTATGGTATCCTAAAATTCTGTACTTCCCCCTGGAACACCCCATTGCTGCCTGTTCAAAAGCCCGGTACAGATGAGTATCACCCTGTGCAGGACTTGAGAGCAGTCAATGATGCGGTCGTAAGTATACACCCAGTTGTGCCCAACCCATATAACCTGCTTGCTTTAATTCCGGGCGGGGCTACCTATTTCACTGTCTTAGATCTCAAAGATGCCTTCTTTTGCCTTCGAATTGCTGCGGAAAGCCAGTGTATCTTCGCATTCCAATGGTAAAATGCTGTAACGGGCTCGAAGCGCCAGATGACTTGGACAAGACTGCCCCAAGGGTTTAAAAATTCACCTACCCTATTTGGATCAGCTTTAAGTCAAGACTTACTGGATTTCAAGTCCATCCCAGGAGAGTGTGTACTATTGCAATATGTAGATGATTTGTTGATAGCGGCAGTTACAAGAGAAATATGTCAGCAAGCAACACATGATCTACTACACATTCTCTGGAAGGCAGGATACAAGGTGTCCAGGAAGAAAGCTCAGTTGTGTCAGCCGACTGTCAAGTATCTGGGATTCCATATCTCTGAAGGTCAAAGAATAATGGGGCCAGAGAGAAAAGAAGCTGTATGCCAAATACCAATACCCAAGAATAGAAGACAACTGCGGGAATTCTTGGGGGCAGCAGGCTTCTGTAGGATATGGATTCCCAGTTATGCGATATTGGCGAAACCTCTTTACGCAGCTATAAAAGGTACAGAACACGATCCCTTCCTATGGACCCCTGAACAGCAAAAGGCATTTGAAGATGTGAAGAAGGCTTTGATGACTGCCCCAGCATTAGGTCTACCTGATCATACACATCCATTCTACTTATATGTACACGAGCAAAGAAGAATGGCTGTGGGAGTATTGACACAGTACTTGGGATCATGGCAACGACCTGTTGCATATATGTCAAAACAACTGGATGCAGTGGCCAGTGGTCTTCCACCTTGTCTAAGAGCCGTAGCTGATAAACTCACTCTGGGTCAAGAACTCTATGTGCGAGTCCTGCACGCAGTACAAACGTTGCTAGACTATAAAGGCAATCATTTGCAGTGTAATAGCATACGATATCCGTTGGTATATCCAGGAAATCCACAGTCAGAATAGAAAGCACAGCAATATTCCCAATCCTCCCAATAACCGGACGAAACACAGTTTGGGAGTCAACTAACTCGGTTTATTCACAGGCAGCATATTTATACAGTTCCCCATGCAAGGGGTTTCCATACAGTAATTCCAGGGGATGTCTCCCAACATGCACTGTGACTTTCCCAACAGGCATTGCTGCACGAGAAGGATACTCCCACTAAAATGGACGATTAAGTGGATTATCCCCTCGTGCAGCAAAACCGACAATTGACATTAAAATCTATAATTCACACAATATTCGGTACTTCGGAAAAACTGAACATTCGGTAGATAGCTGGGGTCGGAGCGCACACTTTGTGAGAATACCGCTCCGATCCCAGCTGAATTGACCGAACGCCGCACATAATACAGTTAAACATTAAAGTGGGTTTAAAAGTACCGAATAAGTACGGGACACATAATGTACCGAACGCGGAACTCCCGAACGCTCTAGAAGTCCAGCGGTGTTCGGATCATTGAGTAGCCGTTTTCAGTTCCAGGCTCTCGACGACCGAACACCGCTGCAGAGACAAAGGATCCAAGATGGCCGACCGCCGCATGGTCGGTAGTCGAACGACGGCCACCTAGGAGAGCCCTTAATTACCGATTGCAACAATGTTGCAACCGGTTAATTGGTGCCACACGACCTGTGAATGTGTGGTCTACCTGGGGAGTGCACATTCGTACGGCGAACGGCCAGGATAGCCGTGTTTCGTCGTATGAATGCTTTGTATGCTGGCAGCATACGGCTGCCAGCATGCGAACGGCCATAGGACAATACATATACATTTAACGTTACACAGTATATCTTCAGCCTACGGACAACCTGTACTGAATGTAGTTCAGAAGTGGCTAGGTTTGCCACAATGCTCCCCCAGAACCAAGCCGGCATACACAGTCTGATCCCAACGGATCGGCTTGGGGATGTCCGGGAGAGTACTCACAGATCACTTCTCGAGTTCAGTCTGTCTGGATAACCCGTCAGCGTTACCGTTTTGTTTTCCTGGCCGGTAATGGATAGTAAAGTCAAAGGGCTGCAGCGCCAAGCTCCAGCGCAGCAGCCTGGCATTGTCTCCAGACACACGGTTTAGCCACACTAACGGGTTGTGATCTGTGAGTAAGGAAAAAGGTTGTCCGTACAAATATGGCTGTAACTTTTTAAGGGCCCACACCACGGCCAGGCATTCTTTCTCGATGGCGGCGTAGCTCACTTCACGAGGCAGCAACTTGCGGCTTAAATAGGCTACGGGGTGTTCTCCGCCATCGGCTCCCACTTGGCTCAGTACTGCCCCCAATCCAAACATTGAAGCGTCTTTGTGAACAAGAAATCTTTTAGTTGGATCAGGAGCAGTTAACACAGGAGCATTAGTGAGAGCTGTCTTGAGTCGTTGGAATGCCTGCTCACACTCTGGGGCCCAGACAACCAGTCGGGGAAGGTTCTTTTTCGTCAGGTCGGTTAGGGGTTTGGCCAGGGTGCTATAGTCGGGAACAAACTTTCTGTAATAGCCGGCCGTCCCTAAGAACGCCAGCACCTGGGTCTTAGTCCTGGGGGTAGGCCACTTGGCTACGGCCTCAATCTTGGCTGGCTCGGGCCTCTGCTGCCCACACCCTACACGGTGGCCCAGATACTGCACCTCGGCCATACCTATGTGGCACTTGCTAGGTTTTAGCGTTAACCCAGCTTCCCCAATGCGATCTAGGATCGCCCCTATGTGGTGTAGGTGGTCTTCCCAGGTCTGGCTAAAGATGGCTATATCATCCAGATAGGCACAGGCATACTCTTGAAAACCGTCCAGTAGCCGATCTACCATCCGCTGAAAGGTAGCCGGAGCGTTTTTCATCCCGAAAGGCATGACCTTGAACTGGTACAGGCCAAACGGAGTGACAAACGCCGACTTGGGAATGGCATCATCGGCTAGTGGGATCTGCCAGTACCCCTTACACAAATCAATGGTAGTGAGATACTGGCCCCGTGCCATCTTATCTAACAGCTCGTCTATTCGGGGCATCGGGTAGGCATCAGACACCGTTTTGTCATTTAGCCTCCGGTAGTCAACACAGAATCGGGTGGTGCCATCCTTTTTAGGTACCAGGACTACCGGCGATGCCCAGGGGCTATCGGAGGGTTCGATAACCCCTAGCTGCAACATTTCATCTAGTTCGGCTTTCATATGGGTACGGACGGATTCCGGAACCCTATATGGAGCCTGGCGCATAGGTAGCTGTCCCGGGGTCTCCACGCGGTGGGTGGCTAGCGGAGTGTATCCAGGTAAATTGGAGAAGGTAGTCCTCTTGGCTACAATCAGCTCCTGTACCTGGGCACGCTCCTGGGGGCTTAGCCGCTCCCCCAGCTGAACTCCCCGGGAGGGCTCTATCTGTTCCTCGGGTTCTAGTAGGTCGGGTAAGGGTAAGTTTTCCTGGTCCTCTAAGGAGGAGGCACAGATTGCCGTCACATCCTCAATCCTCTCATGGTAGGGCTTGAGCATGTTCACGTGGAGCATGCGCCTCTTCCCTACCCCTGAGCAGGGGCCGATCACATAGGTAGTGTCGCATCGCTGCTCCACTACCTGATATGGGCCTTGCCAGATGGCCTGCAGCTTATCTGTGCGGACGGGCTTTAAGATCAAAACCTTCTGTCCCACCTGAAAGCTGCGGTCCCTGGCTCCTCTATCGTACCAGCGTCGCTGGCGTTGCTGGGCCGCCTGGAGGTTGGTGTGTACGGCCTGAGTTAGCGCCTCCAGACGGTCCCTGAACTCCAGGACGTATGATATGATAGGGGTTTCGTTAGTGGTACTCTCCCCCTCCCAGTGTTCCCTAATCAAGTTCAAGGGTCCCCGCACCCTCCTCCCAAATAGTAGTTCAAACGGGGAGAATCCTGTCGACTCCTGGGGAACCTCTCTATAGGCAAAGAGTAGGTGAGGCAGAAACCTCTCCCAGTCTTTGTGGGTTTCCCCGAACGTCCGAAGCATCTGCTTCAGCGTCCCGTTGAACCTCTCACATAGCCCATTGGACTGGGGGTGGTAGGCGGAATTAACTATTGGCTTAATGCCACACACCTTCCACATATGTTGGGTAACTTCGGCCGTAAATTGGGTCCCTCGGTCTGAGATTATCTCTTGGGGAAACCCTACTCGGGAAAATACCTTCATTAATGCTTCCGCTACGGTCTCAGCGTGGATATTAGAGAGGGCCACAGCTTCGGGGTACCTGGTGGCGTAGTCCACTATAGTTAAGATATATCTTTTGCCAGAGGGACTGGGTTTTGGCAGGGGCCCTACGATATCCACCGCTACTCGGCTGAAGGGTTCTGCTATGATGGGTAGGGGACATAGCCTGGCCTTGTGGCGATCCCCTCGTTTACCTACACGCTGGCAGACGTCGCAGGAGGTGCAATACTGGCGCACATCCTGAGAGATCCCGGGCCAGAAGAAGGCATGTGTCAAACGGTATCGGGTACGGGTCATCCCTAGGTGTCCTGACAAGGGGATGTCATGAGCAATTCTCAGCAGCTCCTGTCTATACTTCTGGGGTACCACTAGCTGTTTATTAGTTAAGGTGACAGACCCCCCCACATCTTTTGCCGTGACACGGTATAGCAACTCTTTCTCCCAGATGAACCGCTCCCCCTCTAACCCTGCTTGGTCTGTTTGTGCCCGGTCCCTATATACTTGGAGAGTGGGATCGGTCTGGACTTCGGTCGCGAAGGTAGTCGGGGTATCCCAGGACATGGTGGTCAGTTGGGGAACATGGTCTCTTACCTGAGCCTCAGAGTGTATCGGTGTAGCCGTGGTGCGAGCCTGTTGCCGGGTGGTTACGGGGAGAGCCTCCTGGTACGGAGCCTGGGGGATAAAAGCGGAAGTCATTTGGCCCAAGTCATTCCCCAGTACAACATCGGCAGGTAAATTCTGCATCAGCCCCACTTCTACAGTCCCCTCTCCCACACCCCAATCCAAATGAACTTTGGCAGTAGGTAGCCGGTATACTGCTCCCCCGGCCACCCGTACTGCCACGGAGCCGCCAGTGTGGGTTGCACCTGGTACCAAATGTGGGGCAACCAAAGTTAAAGTGGCTCCCGAATCCCGGAGCCCTTGTACCTCCTTCCCCTCCAGGGTTACTAACTGCCGATGATGTTGTCGGTTGTCGGTGGCTCGGACTGACATTACTTCGTGCAGCACCCCTAGAGGCTCCTCAATTTGAGCGCTCAGCAATTCTTGGGTGGCGGGTGCTACCTGGTAATGGTGTGCAGCAGCCCTGGGTGCCAAATTTTGTCGCACCTGATTCCAAGCTTGTCGGCTCCGGTTTTGGGTGCACTCTCGAGAAATGTGTCCCCACTGCTTGCAGGTGTGACACTGAATGTTAGCCCGGCCGTTGTATCGGGAGGGGGGTGGTGGAGTATTCAGTGCCAGCCTGTGCAGGGGTGCGGTGGGGCCGGTAGGGATAAAATTACTGGGGGGCCCTGTAATCCGAGGGAGAGTTTTATTTTGGGCACCGTGATGCCTCCTGGCATCAAAATGCTGATCCGCCAATTTAGCGGCTTCGGGTAGGGTGAGTGGTTTACGGTCTCTCACCCATTCTTGTGCTTCTGGGGACACACCATTAAAAAACTGTTCCAGCAGCATTAACTGCCTCAACTCCTCCATGTTAGTAGCGTTGCTGGCCTGTATCCAGCCTAATGATGCTTGGTCCAGCTTGTGCGCCCATTCTGCATGAGAATCTTTCTCAGGCTTGCGCAAGCCCCGGAATTTCCGCCGGTATGCCTCTGGGGTAATAGCATACCTCTCCAAGATCGCCCTCTTTACTTTAGGGTAATCCTTGCTGTCCTCTCGGGGTACAGCACGGTAGGCTTCAGCCGCCCTACCCGATAATTTGCCTGCCAGCAGCGGCACCCATGTTGCGGGTTCCAAATCGTGCAAATCGCACAGCCGCTCAAAGTCCTGCAAATACCCATCAATTTCGTCCTTTTCTTCACAAAACGCTTTAAATGCGTGATGTGGGACTTTGGGCTTTACCTGTCCGTAGGTGGAGGCAGTAACAGACTCTGCCCTAGGCGGTGTCGCTGGTGTGCTGGTTGCCATCAGATAATCCTGTACATCCGATACCATCACGGTCAATATTTCCAGCGGTACTGGTTGCGGTAGGAACGCCAACCTGGTTCGTAGCTCTTTTTGGAATGGGGTCTCTTCCATGGCTGGTGGGGGTGTAGCGCTGCGGGCTCTGTCTCCCTCCATCAGTTCAGCGATCAGCACAGCCTTAGATTTGTTGCTGGCTATCTTACCCCTGGCTTCCAGTAGCTCTTTTAAAGTCTGTCGTTTTAGTATGGTATAATCAATCTCCATACGAATTGCCCTTGCTTTCCTTGTTCGGTAGTTCCAGTTTACACGAACGCTGCTTTTTCGGCTGTAAGGTTCGGATCCCGTCGCTTGCCACCAATTGTAACGGAATGCAGTGTAATAGCATACGATATCCGTTGGTATATCCAGGAAATCCACAGTCAGAATAGAAAGCACGGCAATATTCCCAATCCTCCCAATAACCGGACGAAACACAGTTTGGGAGTCAACTAACTCGGTTTATTCACAGGCAGCATATTTATACAGTTCCCCATGCAAGGGGTTTCCATACAGTAATTCCAGGGGATTTCTCCCAACATGCACTGTGACTTTCCCAACAGGCATTGCTGCACGAGAAGGATACTCCCACTAAAATGGACGATTAAGTGGATTATCCCCTCGTGCAGCAAAACCGACAATTGACATTAAAATCTATAATTCACACAATATTCGGTACTTCGGAATAACTGAACGTTCGGTAGATACCTGGGGTCGGAGCGCACACTTTGTGAGAATACCGCTCCGATCCCAGCTGAATTGACCGAACGCCGCACATAATACAGTTAAACATTAAAGTGGGTTTAAAAGTACCGAATAAGTACGGGACACATAATGTACCGAACGCTCTAGAAGTCCAGCGGTGTTCGGATCATTGAGTAGCCGTTTTCAGTTCCAGGCTCTCGACGACCGAACACCGCTGCAGAGACAAAGGATCCAAGATGGCCGACCGCCGCATGGTCGGTAGTCGAACGACGGCCACCTAGGAGAGCCCTTAATTACCGATTGCAACAATGTTGCAACCGGTTAATTGGTGCCACACGACCTGTGAATGTGTGGTCTACCTGGGGAGTCCACATTCGTACGGCGAACGGCCAGGATAGCCGTGTTTCGTCGTATGAATGCTTTGTATGCTGGCAGCATACGGCTGCCAGCATGCGAACGGCCATAGGACAATACATATACATTTAACGTTACACAGTATATCTTCAGCCTACGGACAACCTGTACTGAATGTAGTTCAGAAGTGGCTAGGTTTGCCACAGTTTAGTAACAGCCGCATGACTAAGTATCAAGCTATGTTGTGTGAAAACCCAAGAGTGCATTTAGAGACTGTCAATACCTTAAATCCAGCTACCCTTTTGCCACAACCTACTGAGAGTCAACATGATTGCCTGGAGGTGATGGATGAAGTGTTCTCAAGTAGACCAGACCTTCGTGACTTTCCCATCCAGAACTCTGATGTCCAGTACTATACGGACGGCAGTAGTTATGTGAAAGAAGGGATTCACTATGCAGGATATGCAGTAACAACCATAGACAAGGTGATAGAAGCTCGGCCATTGTCAAAAGGAACATCGGCACAGAAGGCAGAACTAATTGCACTCACACGAGCGTTACAATTGGCTGAAGGTTTAAGAGTAAACATCTACACGGACTCCAAGTATGCGTTTTTAACCACTCATGCCCACGGAGCTCTGTATAAAGAAAGAGGATTATTGAACTCAGAGGGTAAAGAAATCAAGTACGCAGCTGAAATATTGCAACTACTGGAAGCCGTATGGGAACCGAAAGAAGTTGGTATTATACATTGTCGGGCGCATCTGAAAGGTGATGGTGACGTAACCAAAGGAAATCGGATGGCAGATAATGCAGCTAAGCGTGCCGCTGAATCAGGAAGACAGGAGTATGTGGAACATATAGCTGCTCTTATACCGACTCCACTGTCTCAATGGACTCCAGTTTATACAGCTCAAGAAGAAGAGTGGTTAAAGACTGAAACTGGGAAATACCTGGAGAACAAATGGTATCAGTTAGAAGATGGAAGAATAGTTATTCCAGCATCACTAGCTGTAGAAATTGTCCAGAACTATCACAACGGGTCACATTCTGGAAGAGATAGTATGGAAGAATCTCTCAGAAAACATTTCTACATACCAAGATTGTCCAATTTGACTCAAGCCATTGTACGAAGATATGTAATATGTGCTAAGAATAATTCAAGGCAAAGACCAGTGAAACCACCAGGAGTCCAGTATATGGGGGGACTCCCTATGTTCGATCTTCAAATAGACTATACAGTAATGCCCAAATCCGGTGGACATCGCTACCTACTAGTAGTTGTGTGTACCTATTCAGGTTGGGTAGAAGCATGTCCTACTCGCACAGAGAAAGCAGGAGAAGTTGTACGATTCCTGTTGCGAGAAATAATACCCCGATATGGACTACCCTGTTCTATAGGATCGGATAATGGTCCAGCCTTTGTTCACCATTGCCTACAACAACTGACTCATATGCTTGGTATTAAGTGGAAGCTTCATACAGCATATAGACCTCAGAGCTCTGGTAAAGTAGAAAGGATGAACAGAACTATTAAGAACCAATTGGCAAAGATGTGTCAAGAGACTCAGCTTAAGTGGAATGTTCTTTTGCCCATAGCTCTGTTACGTATTCGTAGTACACCTACCAGAAGGATGGGTCTCTCACCTTTTGAAATCATGTATGGGTGTCCACCTCCCGTACTTGGTAACTTAAGGGTGGATTTGAGTCAGTTGGGAGAAGGAATTACCCGGCAGCAGGTTGTAGAGTTGGGTAAAACTATGGAGGAGGTACAGAAATGGGTACAAGATAGATTACCTGTGAATATTTATCCCCCTGTTCATAGCTATCATCCAGGAGATCAAGTGTGGATTAAAGGGTGGAACAGTATACCGTTAGGGCCTAAGTGGAGGGGTCCTTATGTTGTTCTTTTGTCTACCCCTACAGCAATAAAGGTGGCTGAAGTGACTCTGTGGATTCATCACTCCAGGGTTAAACCAGCAGCAGTAGATTCTTGGCAAGCTACACCAGATCCAGAGAATCCATGCAAGATCCGGTTAAAGCGCACGACTCAGTCGGAGTGACGAGGAGATATCAGGATTTCAAGTGTGTTTAAAGAGATCAGAAGTGAGTGTTTTGACGGCCATAATAAAGCCTGACCACTTACCCACGTGTCATAGCCAGGGTGTCTTGAAGGGACCTCTGTGAAGGGAAGAGAGGACCTGCAGAACTCCATTCCTTGCAGCCCTTACATCCTGGAAGCTGAGGTGCCATCGCACGGACGAAGACTGAGGATGAAGACGTCGAAAGAAGCACTCTTGATAATGTGTATTTTTATGTTTTTAATTATTCAGGAAGGTAGAGGTGCCGACACACCTAGCTGTGAGGTTTGCATTAAGACTACTATAACAGGTAATCATATTTCCCAGACCCTAATGTGGCATTCACAGTATGAGTGCAAAGGATATGTGTCTAGGTGTAGATACTTAAGTATAGAATATAGTGTATGCCATTTAGGAGTAGGAGACCCTAAGTGCTTCAATCCAGAGTATCAACCCCGTACAATTTGGTTGACCCTCCAGAATGGAGACCCACAGGGGACCCTAATAAACAAAACAGTATTAGAAACCGTACATTCTTCGGGTGTTCTGCTATTTGATGCATGTAAGGCGATATCAAGTGGTAGAAAACCGTGGAATGTATGCGGGGATCTTAAATGGGAGAGAACGTATGGGTCTAACGATAAGTATATTTGTCCCAGTAGTAAAAACAAGTATGTAAGTCCAAAATGCCCAGATAAGGATTATAATTATTGCCCATATTGGTCTTGTGTGGGGTGGGCAACTTGGGGACAGACAGTAGATAAGGATATGATTGTTACTAAGTTGCCTACTGTAGCGAAAGCCACTTCGCCACTGTGTTTTGGAGGGGGCTGCTTGCCCGCCTCTTACCGTGTGACTACGGTCCCTGGGCGATTTAGCCCTTTATGCACGGTATTTGGGCATACTGTGTTTTATCGTGCGGCTACTGGCCCTTTAAGCACAGTGAATGGACTTTTATTGTACTGTGCTGGCCTTTTAAAAACAGTGTATGGACATACTGAAACTTTTTGGACACTTCCTCTTCCCCTCCCCCGGATCCATTGTTCTCCAGCAGGGTGTTGTCCCAGGGACAAGGAAAAGCCATGCTTGCAAGTGAAAACAAAGGACTTCGACCTAACCGTTAAACCCCTGAACCTATTCAAGTGAATTTTGGATATGTTTGTCCCCAAGTTATACTGGTTAAAATAATATAAGTTTTATGTATGTACGATGTTAACTCACAAAGTTATAAAAATGTATAAAAAGTGTAACTTTTCAGCTTGGAGATAATTGAGTAGATACAGTAATTGACTCAATTATCTCCTAAGCAGAGGGGAGGAATATGCTGGGTGTGTTTCTATTGTCCCATTGTGTCTGATTGGCTGCTGTACTTGCATTGTATGTGTTGTAATGTGTTTATTGGTTGTTCTGCAAAACCCTGTGAGCAGTACTAGTTTTTGTGGATTGTGAATAAAAAGGGCTGCAAGCTAGCAGCCAGAGAGTTCTATTTTTACCCTCAACTTGAGTCCTGTCTCTTATTGGGGGAATCTGCTACAAGGGATTGCTATGCTAGGCATATTCCCTTGCTATAATCACTGAGCTCTTGTAAGAGCTTGTTCCTGCTTCGTTCTGAAGGGAGATAGCTGCAGCCTGCGGTGCTCATGGTGTCTGGTGGAGTGCTTGGAGTCCTCTGGAAGCGCTAGGAGCATCTTTCAACGGAGGTACCCAGTCGGGGTGCCAGGCGATCCGTTACATTGGTGGCAAGCGGTGGGATGGCGTCCTAGTGCGAGGAGAAGCAGCTCAGAGACACCGGTAACGTGTGGAGTTGTGCAGCGTCCCTATCTTCAGCAACATAATGGAACCAGCAGTGGCTACAGCAAGCATGGCGTATAGCTACTCCGTACTAGAGTTTGGCACGATGGTAGGGTTGCGCCTGAAGTTTTACGGACCCAATCCAGAGGAGAAATACGTGCGGTTCGTGTGGGACATGGTGACCCGGAACCTACAACACAGGGCGTTGAGGGAAGGCCAGTGGGCACGTTGGGAGAAACTCCAGCCACAGGTAGAGTGGGACGAGGAAGAAACCGAGGTGGCCGGTGGAGATGGGACCGAGGTCTCTCTACCGGCCCTACAGGGATGCTGGGCACCCGGCCCAGATCCCCAGCGGCAGTATGTTTTACAGGGAGGGGAGACAGTCGGTCTCACTCCCCAGCGGCAGAATGTGTTATTGGAGGAAGAGACAACCGGTCTCCCTCCCCAACAGCAACCAGAGGTACCCGAGGTAAAGGACCTCATAGACTGGTCCTGGGAGGACCCCCTGCAGGCAGGTGGAGATGGGACCGAGATCTCTCCACCGGCCCTACAGGGATGCTGGGCAACCGGCCCAGATCCCCAACTAGAGCTGGAGTTACAGAAAGTGGAGAGCATCGACCTCCCCCCCCAGCAGCAGCCGGAGTACCAGGGGGAGGTAAGTGATATTTCTCCTCCCCAGTCAACTCCTTTGTTCCCTGACCCCCCAGCAGAAGAGCTGGCAACTGGGCAGAGCGCCGCTGGCCTCTGTCCTCCCTTGTTTCCTTCCCCTGAGCCTGACTTTCTACAGGCTGCCTCAGCGGAAGAGCTGGCAACTGGGCAGAGCGCCGCTGGCCTCTGTCCTTCCTTTTTTCCTTACCCTGAGACTACCCCAGCTCTGACCCCGGAGCAGAGCACATCGGGCATCTGGCCCCCAAGTACTCACAGCCATTTGCCCAGCAAGGCCGAGGGTGCCACAGTTTCACCCCACAACTTGGGACCTACATGCCAGTATGACTTATTGTTGGGGGGCTATTCTGTGAATTCTTTATTGTGGGGGGGCTACACTGCTAAATTTGTTTTGTGGGTTAGACCCTCTGTGAACTATGTACCGGGGGTGGGCCATTCTGTGAATTCTTTATTGTGGGGGGGCTACACTGCTAAATTTGTTTTGTGGGTGGGCTACTCTGCTAATTTTGTTTTATGGGTGGGCTGCCCGACTAATCTAGGTACTGACCGGCAGAAGGTCAGGTACCTGGTTAGTCTACCCCCGAATGGGAAGATATGTAGCGAAAGCCACTTCGCCACTGTGTTTTGGAGGGGGCTGCTTGCCCGCCTCTTACCGTGTGACTACGGTCCCTGGGCGATTTAGCCCTTTATGCACGGTATTTGGGCATACTGTGTTTTATCGTGCGGCTACTGGCCCTTTAAGCACAGTGAATGGACTTTTATTGTACTGTGCTGGCCTTTTAAAAACAGTGTATGGACATACTGAAACTTTTTGGACACTTCCTCTTCCCCTCCCCCGGATCCATTGTTCTCCAGCAGGGTGTTGTCCCAGGGACAAGGAAAAGCCATGCTTGCAAGTGAAAAACAAAGGACTTCGACCTAACCGTTAAACCCCTGAACCTATTCAAGTGAATTTTGGATATGTTTGTCCCCAAGTTATACTGGTTAAAATAATATAAGTTTTATGTATGTACGATGTTAACTCACAAAGTTATAAAAATGTATAAAAAGTGTAACTTTTCAGCTTGGAGATAATTGAGTAGATACAGTAATTGACTCAATTATCTCCTAAGCAGAGGGGAGGAATATGCTGGGTGTGTTTCTATTGTCCCATTGTGTCTGATTGGCTGCTGTACTTGCATTGTATGTGTTGTAATGTGTTTATTGGTTGTTCTGCAAAACCCTGTGAGCAGTACTAGTTTTTGTGGATTGTGAATAAAAAGGGCTGCAAGCTAGCAGCCAGAGAGTTCTATTTTTACCCTCAACTTGAGTCCTGTCTCTTATTGGGGGAATCTGCTACAAGGGATTGCTATGCTAGGCATATTCCCTTGCTATAATCACTGAGCTCTTGTAAGAGCTTGTTCCTGCTTCGTTCTGAAGGGAGATAGCTGCAGCCTGCGGTGCTCATGGTGTCTGGTGGAGTGCTTGGAGTCCTCTGGAAGCGCTAGGAGCATCTTTCAACGGAGGTACCCAGTCGGGGTGCCAGTGGATCCGTTACACCTACCAAACCATATTGTAAGTCTATGGAGTGTAACCCAGTCCATATACTTATCAATAATCCTGAACAATTCATAGATAGGTTCGGAAACTTATTTGGGTTTCAGATATATGGGACGGGTTTGGATCCTGGGACAATATTATTTATAGGAATAGAGACCGATACATTAGCATCCCAAACTCATCAGGTTTTCCATTCTTTTTATGAAGAGATGAGTGTAGAAAATAAGATCCCCCATAATGCTAAGAACCTGTTTATAGATTTAGCTGAAAGTATTGCTGGTAGTCTTAATGTGACCAACTGCTATGTGTGTGGAGGTACTAACATGGGAGACCAATGGCCCTGGGAAGCAAAGGAGGTAATGTATTCTGGTTCTGAGATGTAACGGACCGTTTCAGCATAAAAGGGGAAAAATCAGTTTAGGCGATAATCCCCTTTTCTAGAGACAGGCACAGCTACTGCAGAACACCAAACTCCCGATGTGGATACGAAATAACACTCCGAACTGGAACAGCTGAACAAGAAAAGCATACAATCCGCTTACACTCTTGGCAGTCAGCTTACAATCCAATTCCCCCCAAGAACGAGACGACACTTCATTTTGAGGGTTAAGCAGGAACAACAGACTGGCTCATCCAGCCTGGCTTTTATTACAAACAAGTACATACAGGACACTCCCAGGGGGAGGATGAAGTTAACCAATCACAGGGATGTACCTCCCACACATTTCCTCCCCTTAGATTAGCACTTAATATAATTATACCGTACACCCTTTTCCCCAGTTCCTGGATGTACCCCAAATACATATGCTACACCTCCAAAACAGGTATCCCCTGATAGCCCTTGTTCAGGGGGACAACATATTCAAGAATCAGGTCATTCGGATGAATGGTTCGGGAGATATGAGGTTCCAAAGATTTGACCGACCGCATGGGTAAAGTATCCGAAAACAGTTCCATGCATTTTGGCCCTGCGGTCGGTCACAAACAAGTGAATGAAACAGACGAATTACTTGGGTTATAGAGACTAAGGGGGATTCGCATGAATCCCCTAGTTCGTATGTTTCTTTCTACCGAACGGCGGGTCATTCGGTAGTTTCTATACGAATTTCTGGGAGTATGGAGGTCTCAGCGGTGTTTGCCTAGTCAAGTGTCCGATTTCAGTTCCAGACACTCGACGGCAAAACACCGCTGTTCGGTAGTTTAAGATGGCCGCCGCCACGTGTTTGTTTCCCGAATGGCGGCCACCCAGAGGACAAAGACCACACTGCACTGATTGCCAATTACCTGTTTGCAACATTGTTGCAAACGGTAATTGGAGGCACACTTATTCCTGGGTGGTCTGGTTGTTCCGTAGTTTCACTCAATATAATGAATGGAGTGATTCTACCGAACAATCAGTTGAATGCTGCATACATATCACCCAGGTTAAACTTAACACATGAATACATATACAATATACAGGCAGTACAATAGAATATGCTTCACAGTCTTAAAGGGACAGTAGTCCCAAAATGTCCATCGCTGATTTTAAAGGGCCAGTAGCAGCAACATAAATTATTACATGCCCAATTATAGTTTTTAAAGTGCAATATGTCCAGGGGCCATAGTCAGCGGGCAGGAGGCTAGCAACCAGGCCTCTCCAGTTCACAGTGGCGAAGCTGGTTTCGCCACAACTAGCAAACGGGTTAGATGGTTCTGAGACATGAATCCCCTAGTTCGTACGTTTCTTTCTACCGAACGGCGGGCCGTTCGGTAGTTTCCCCACGAAATCCTGGAAGTCTGGAGGTCTCAGCGGTGTTTGCCTAGTCGAGTGTCCGATTTCAGTTCCAGACACTCGACGGCAAAACACCGCTGTTCGGTAGTTTAAGATGGCCGCCGCCACGTGTTTGTTTCCCGAATGGCGGCCACCCAGAGGACAAAGACCACACTACACTGATTGCCAATTACCCGTTTGCAACATTGTTGCAAACGGTAATTGGAGGCACACTTAGTCCTGGGTGGTCTGGTTGTTCGGTAGTTTCCTCAATACAATGAATGGAGTGATTCTACCGAACAATCAGATGAATGCTGCATATATATATAACCCAGGTTAACTGCATACAAAAATACATACATGACATTAAAGTATTACAGGCAGGATTACTGTACTACGCTCCACAGTCTTAAAGGTACAGTATCCCAAAAGTCCCCATAGATCCACGGATGGCCCTTAAAGGCCCAGTAACAGTAATATACATTATTACATGCCCAAATATAGTTTTTCCAGTACAATATGTCCAGGGGCCATAGTCGCAGGGCAGGAGGCTAGCAACCAGGCTTCTCCAGTTCACAGTGGCGAAGTTGATTTCGCCACATGAGACAATTGAACAAATAATATCTTCTCAAGCCGATTATCAAATGAGTGTTAGAGGTAAATCTGAGTGGCGATTAAAGACCTCCATCATAGGTTATGTTTGCATAGCAAGGAAAGGAATAATGTTTAATACATCTGTAGGAGAATTAACTTGTCTAGGGCAAAAAGCTTATGATGATAATACAAAGAATACAACCTGGTGGTCGGCTTCAAATGTCTCAGAACCATCTAACCCGTTTGCTAGTTGTGGCGAAACCAGCTTCGCCACTGTGAACTGGAGAGGCCTGGTTGCTAGCCTCCTGCCCGCTGACTATGGCCCCTGGACATATTGCACTTTAAAAACTATAATTGGGCATGTAATAATTTATGTTGCTGCTACTGGCCCTTTAAAATCAGCGATGGACATTTTGGGACTACTGTCCCTTTAAGACTGTGAAGCATATTCTATTGTACTGCCTGTATATTGTATATGTATTCATGTGTTAAGTTTAACCTGGGTGATATGTATGCAGCATTCTCCTGATTGTTCGGTAGAATCACTCCATTCATTATATTGAGTGAAACTACCGAACAACCAGACCACCCAGGAATAAGTGTGCCTCCAATTACCGTTTGCAACAATGTTGCAAACAGGTAATTGGCAATCCATGTAATGTATTCTTTGTCCTCTGGGTGGCCGCCATTCGGGAAACAAACACGTGGCGGCGGCCATCTTTAACTACCGAACAGCGGTGTTTTGCCGTCGAGTGTCTGGAACTGAAATCGGACACTTGACTAGGCAAACACCGCTGAGACCTCCATACTCCCAGAAATTCGTATAGAAACTACCGAATGACCCGCCGTTCGGTAGAAAGAAACATACGAACTAGGGGATTCATGCGAATCCCCCTTAGTCTCTATAACCCAAGTAATTCGTCTGTTTCATTCACTTGTTTGTGACCGACCGCAGGGCCAAAATGCATGGAACTGTTTTCGGATACTTTACCCATGCGGTCGGTCAAATCTTTGGAACCTCATATCTCCCGAACCATTCATCCGAATGACCTGATTCTTGAATATGTTGTCCCCCTGAACAAGGGCTATCAGGGATACCTGTTTTGGAGGTGTAGCATATGTATTTGGGGTACATCCAGGAATTGGGGAAAAAGGTGTACGGTATAATTATGTTAAGTGCTAATCTAAGGGGAGGAAATGTGTGGGAGGTACATCCATGTGATTGGTTAAATTCATCCTCCCCCTGGGAGTGTCCTGTATGTACTTGGTTGTAATAAAAGCCAGACTGGGTGTCCCAGTCCAGAGTTCTTGCTTAACCCTCAAAGCGATGTGTCGTCTCGGTCTTTGGGGGAATGGGATTGTATGCTGACTGCCAAGAGTGTAAGCCGATGTCTGCTTTTCTTGTTCAGCTGTTCCAGTGTTCGTGTGGTTCCAGTCGGGAGAATGGTGTTTGCAGTAGCTGCCTGTGCATCTGGAAAGGGGATTATCGCCTAAACTGGGTTTTATCCTCTTGTAAGTGAAACGGTCCGTTACACTAGTTATGCCAATTTAAAAGACGTGTGGTTTGATCTATCTATCACATCTAGTTGGAAAGCCCCAGCAAATTTGTACTGGATCTGTGGTAAGAAGGCCTATTCGGAGTTACCACAGGACTGGGAAGGGGCATGTGTGTTAGGTATGCTCAAACCATCCTTCTTCTTGTTGCCTATTGAAACAGGAGAGACTTTGGGAGTTAAAGTGTATGATGTGAATCATAGGAAGAAAAGGGGACCCCTAGAGATAGGTACCTGGGAAGATAATGAATGGCCTCCCCAGCGTATTATAGATTATTATGGGCCAGCTACATGGGCAGAGGATGGTACTTTTGGATATAGAACCCCAATATATATGCTCAACCGCATTATAAGGTTACAGACGGTGGTTGAGATAATTACCAATGAGACATCGCAAGCGCTCAATCTCCTAGCGAAGCATAATACTAGGATGAGGACAGCCGTTTACCAAAATAGATTAGCTTTGGATTACCTATTGGCAGTAGAGGGAGGTGTATGTGGGAAGTTTAACCTAAGCAATTGCTGTCTTCAAATAGATGATGAAGGGCAAGCAATAGCTGAGCTTACTAGCCATATGGTTAAACTAGCACATGTGCCTACTCAGGTATGGAAAGGGTATAATCCAAGTAGTTGGTTTGGTAACTGGTATGATCAGTTTGGAGGACTTAAGGCATTGGTAGGTGGAGTCATGCTAATCTTAATGCTGTGTCTTCTCCTACCATGTCTTGTTCCTTTGGTAGTTAGGTCTGTGCAGAGCATCATAGAAAATATAGCAGAAAGGAAGGCGGCTGCACAGATAATGGCCATATATAGATATGAGGCTTTAAATCAGGGAGAACCAGTGCAGGAAGAAGAATGTTGAGGGATTCATGTCATTAGTCGCAAAGTCTGGTCTGGTTCATGGCAACCTGAGGTATATGCAAACTAAGGTTAAGTGATGCCTCCGTAATTAATTAATATTCAGTATAACATGGTATGCAATACAATGGCAATACATTCCAATGGTTAACATAGCAATTGTCAAACAAGATTTATGACGGTGTTTCACAGAGCTTGCAGCTTAAGGCCATAAAAACTTTAGCTAACAGTTAGAATAACCCTTTCAATGCTGGCTAGACCTCCTAGGTAATTACGATATATTCTCATGTAATTTTAAATAAAATAACATTTAAACCAGCTCATTAGTCATTTCCTGAAACCATCCAATAAGAGTAATCTACCATGTTCTATAAGCAGAATTTTAACTTGCCTAAACAGATATTTTATCTTATTTTAGAGCAAATCAATACACCTGGATAAATATCACGATATGCTAACATGTGATAAATCACATAAATACATAATTATTCTAATTCCATCTGCAGAATGGAATAGTTATAACTATATACTTCTTAGTTAACTAAGATTTCTAAATATCGAAATCTGATCGTGATTTATCCAGTCATATATCATGCTATTAGAATTTTTTAATTAATTCAGATTAATTAAATGAAACCAGTACAATTACCAGTTGAATAGACATTCTCATCAGATGTTCTCAGGTAGCTAAGTGTCAAGGAATGTTTCTTTCTCGCTCTGACTCTGCTTTTTTTTCTGAGCCTGCTTCCAACTCTTTGACTTTTTCCCCGACTCTCACTCCTTTTCTCCCTTCCTCTTCCCTTTGTCTTAACTTTTTTAAAGGGAAAAATTCTCTGTTCGTCACTAGGTGATAGACCAATAGAAAACTGGAGGTGTGGTTACCTTCCAGATAGCAATTTAAGTATTTGGTCTATAGAGGGCAGTCTCGTCCCACTAAACATACCTATCCAGGAAAGATTGGTGGCTATTCTGACGTTATTTAGCTTATCTTTATGGTTATCTATAACTTAAGTTTTCTGTCAGTTCAAAGTGTTTCTTTGAGTTTTGTCCAGACTATGTGTCTGGCAAATTCTGCTATAATTTCTAATATGAAAGTTATAAACTGAATATGACCTCTAAATTACAATGGGACCTTATACAATATCGAAAGTAAAATTCAATTATTTAATCTTCTTTGTCACAAATGTCTGGGTTTAGAATTGATTCTATTCCATTAGCATTTAGACAGTCTGTCCATCCCCCGTTCTCATTTCTTATCACTTGGTTTGTATATACAAACATTCCTAAGCTCCCAGCTCAATAGTTAGCGTTACAGAAAGGATAGAAATCTTGTGTCTTTTGTTAGCTTGAAAATAACAAAATGGAGTCTGCTCTGTTCAGAGTGATTCTGACAATATACATTTTAATTTCTATCTTAGCACAAAATGTCTGCCGATATAAATACCCTGACAGGACACTTGCATAAATACCGGGCACGTAGCCCTCAATAAACCAGACCTACTTGCACCTTTCTTGAAGCCTTGGCTCATGCTTGGGGGAAGGGATACCTACACTCTGGGATTGCTATAATCACTTACTCCCCTCACTTACTCTTGTAAGAGCTTGATTTGTTCCTGCTACGCTCTCTGATAGTGTTGCCACTATCTTATTAAGTGTTCTTGCATAGCAAGACCACTTAATGTTATCTCACATATATTATTATTATTATTATTATAGCCAAATTTGCCACCCTAACTCCTCCCACAGTTTTTACACTACATAGACAAAAATATACCAAAACGTGCAGATTGTTCCCGATCGGATTGCTATTACTTTGTGGAACATTTCGCCGAATGGTTCTCGGAATATCGTCGTTCTTGTGGCGAAATTTGTCCCATAGGAATGGCATGAATGGCAAAGCTAGAGTGGGAGCTAGCAAAAGCTGAAAAATCAGGACATGATTTATAAACTGCCACCACTCCCTCATTTTCAGGCCCACCTACACAAATCTTATATCAAAACGTTCAGCTATCCCTGCTGCCACTAAAAATGTCCACAGCTAAGCCATAGTCCTTATAGTTTTCACAATATGACCATTTGTTTGCAACTCACGCAGTCCATTGACATTCATTGAAACTCCACTCTGCAAAGCTCACATTTGAAGGGCAATTTCTAAACTGCGACTGTGCCTTCATTGTTAATATCTCAGAGACGTAGTCAGGCCCGGACTGGCCATCGGGCACACCGGGCAAATGCCCGGTGGGCCGCGGTGGCCATGGGCCGAGGCCGGCAGGGGAGGTCCCAGGATCTCCCCTGCCGGTCTATGCAGGGCCGGCACTATCCGAGCGCCGGCCCCGCTGTATTCCATTAAGGGCCGGTGAGGAGATCAAAGATCTCCTCACCGGCCCACTTTAATAGACCTGCGGCTGGGGAGGGAAGGAGAGGACCCGGCGGAGCTCTATCTTGCAGCTCCGCCGGGTTCTTCTCACGAGATCTGGACCATGGCAACGACCGGATCTCGCGAGAGTGAACTCTAGCCCGCATGCTAGAGTTCACTCACCCACTGGACCACCAGGGATGATGTGCGACTGCCGGTCCCCCCCCCCACCTCTCCTTGGTACCACCATGCCGGCCCCCCCTCCCAGTCCCAGGGTAAAGGTAAGAAGGGAGAGGGGGGGACATAATGCCTTCTTATTAGTTGTTTTTTTTTACCACCCCAACACAAAATCCCTTTTAACATGCACACACAGCACTCTCACACACAGCACTCTCACACACATCACTCACACACATCACACACAGCACTCTCACACACATCACACTCAGCACCCACACACACATCACACTCAGCACCCACACACACAAATCACACACAGCACCCTCACACACAAATCACACACACTGCACCCTAAAACATAGCAGCCTCACACACAAATCACACACCCAGCACCCTTAAACACATCACACACAGCACTCCTCACACACATACTGCACCCCTAAACACATTACATTCCAGACACACACTAGATCCCTTACCCAACTCTGGATCATATACACACACTAGATCCCTATATACACTCTGATTCCGTTATATACACACACTCACTAGATCTCCTACACATTCTGGGTCCTTCAAACACACACTAGACTCCTGTATACACACACACACACACACACACTGCACCACCTACACACACACTACATTCCTAACATACACACTCTGGATCCCTTATACATACACTAGATTAATTGTAAACAAACACATGCTACACCCCTAAACACACACTCTCTACAACCCCTACAAACACTACATCACCTATATACACACACACACACACTATAGCCTGTATGCACACACTTACTACATCCCCTATACACTCATTCTCTACAGCCCCTAGCCACAAATGCATTACACCACAAACACAACACGACTAAAACCGACCTTATTACACAATACCACACCACAATCAGCTCACTCTACACACACGCAATACCACAAGCAGGGTCCAAACAAACGCACAATACTCTTTCCTGTTTGTTTGCAACTCACGCCATCCATTGACATTCATTGAAACTTCACTCTAGTCAGCTTAAAGGGACACTCCAGGCACCCAGACCACTTCTGCTCATTGGAGTGGTCTGGGTGCCAACTCCCACTACCCTTAACCCTGCAAGTGTAATTATTGCAGTTTTTTATAAACTGCAATAATTACCTTGCAGGGTTAAGTCCTCCCCTAGTGGCTGTCTACTAGACAGCCACTAGAGGGAACTTCCTGGTCCCTAGCACAGATTATCTGTGCTAGAGCGTCGCTGGACGTCCTCACGCTGTGTGAGGACCTCCAGCGTCGCTCTATTCCCCATAGGGAAGCATTGAAATTCATTTTCAATGCTTTCCTATGGGGTGCGCCAATGCGCATGCGCGGCATTGCCGCGCATACGCATTGGGACTCCTCGCCGGTGGGCGGGATCAGTCTCGCCCACCGGCCGACGGAGGAAGAAGGTGGAGTGGCGGGGGAGGAACAGGCAGCGACGTGGGACATGTCGCTGCCTGAGGTAAGTGCTGAAGGGGTTTTCACCCCTTCAGTAACCGGGGATTGGGGGGTGGGAGGGAGAGGGACCCTCCAGTGCCAGGAAAACGGATTGTTTTCCTGGCAGTGGAGTTTCCCTTTAGACTTGAAGGGCAATTTCTAAACTGCGACTGTGCCTTCATGTTTAATACTTCAGAGACATATTATGCATCAAAATGTAGGTCTGGGTCTTGTGATTCTCACAATATAAGCTCTTCGCTGTAGGATTTATAGTTTTTAAAATACGACCGTTTGAAGATGGCAACCGCCAAAATACTCTGACCTGTGCCAGGCTGCAGCAGCAAGTGATGTCATAGGTCTTTTGTACATCTGCTAATGTTTTTATAACTGTATGTTTTAATGTAACTGTGAAGCACTTTGGGCAACAACGTTGCAATTAAATGTGCTATATAAATAAGACCACTCCAGTTATAGACTACTGGTGGAGGCAAGAACACTTCACACAATTTCCCCAGAAATTGTAGCTTTTCTAGTTATTATTATTCTACATTATTATTATTTATTATTCTATATTATTATTATTCTATATTATTATTATACATTATTATTATTATTTATTATTACATATTATTATTATTATTATTATTATTATTATTATTATTATTTATTATTACATATTAGTTATTCGATATTATTTATTATTAATTATTACATATTATTTTTAATTATTGCATATTATTATTATTTATTGCATATTATTAATTCTGATTGTATATTATTCTATATTATTTATTATTTATTATTATTACATATTATTATTTATTATTATACATTATTACATATTATTATTATTACATATTATTATTATACATTATTATTATTTATTATTATTACATATTATTTATTATTAATTATTACCTACAGGGAGTGCAGAATTATTAGGCAAGTTGTATTTTTGAGGATTCATTTTATTATTGAACAACAACCATGTTCTCAATGAACCCAAAAAACTCATTAATATCAAAGCTGAATATTTTTGGAAGTAGTTTTTAGTTTGTTTTTAGTTATAGCTATTTTAGGGGGATATCTGTGTGTGCAGGTGACTATTACTGTGCATAATTATTAGGCAACTTAACAAAAAACAAATATATACCCATTTCAATTATTTATTTTTACCAGTGAAACCAATATAACATCTCAACATTCACAAATATACATTTCTGACATTCAAAAACATAACAAAAACAAATCAGTGACCAATATAGCCACCTTTCTTTGCAAGGACACTCAAAAGCCTGCCATCCATGGATTCTGTCAGTGTTTTGATCTGTTCACCATCAACATTGCGTGCAGCAGCAGCCACAGCCTCCCAGACACTGTTCAGAGAGGTGTACTGTTTTCCCTCCTTGTAAATCTCACATTTGATGATGGACCACAGGTTCTCAATGGGGTTCAGATCAGGTGAACAAGGAGGCCATGTCATTAGATTTTCTTCTTTTATACCCTTTCTTGCCAGCCACGCTGTGGAGTACTTGGACGCGTGTGATGGAGCATTGTCCTGCATGAAAATCATGTTTTTCTTGAAGGATGCAGACTTCTTCCTGTACCACTGTTTGAAGAAGGTGTCTTCCAGAAACTGGGAGTTGAGCTTGACTCAATCCTCAACCCGAAAAGGCCCCACAAGCTCATCTTTGATGATACCAGCCCAAACCAGTACTCTACCTCCACCTTGCTGGCGTCTGAGTCAGACTGGAGCTCTCTGCCCTTTACCAATCCATCCATCTGGCCCATCAAGACTCACTCTCATTTCATCAGTCCATAAAACCTTAGAAAAATCAGTCTTGAGATATTTCTTGGCCCAGTCTTGACGTTTCAGCTTGTGTGTCTTGTTCAGTGGTGGTCGTCTTTCAGCCTTTCTTACCTTGGCCATGTCTCTGAGTATTGCACACCTTGTGCTTTCGGGCACTCCAGGTGATGTTGCAGCTCTGAAATATGGCCAAACTGGTGGCAAGTGACATCTTGGCAGCTGCACGCTTGACTTTTCTCAGTTCATGGGCAGTTATTTTGCGCCTTGGTTTCTCCACACGTTTCTTGCGACCCTGTTGACTATTTTGAATGAAACGCTTGATTGTTCGATGATCACGCTTCAGAAGCTTTGCAATTTTAAGAGTGCTGCATCCCTCTGCAAGATATCTCACTATTTTTAACTTTTCTGAGCCTGTCAAGTCCTTCTTTTGACCCATTTTGCCAAAGGAAAGGAGGTTGCCTAATAATTATGCACACCTGATATAGGTGTTGATGTCATTAGACCACACCCCTTCTCATTACAGAGATGCACATCACCTACTATGCTTAATTGGTAGTAGGCTTTTGAGCCTATACAGCTTGGAGTAAGACAACATGCATAAAGAGGATGATGTGGTCAAAATACTCATTTGCCTAATAATTCTGCACGCAGTGTATTATTATTGCATATTATTAATTCTGATTATATGTTATTGTATATTATTATATAATATTTATTATTTATTATTAATTATTACATATTATTATTTATTATTTATTATATATTATTTATTATTAATTATTAAATATTATTATTATATATTATTTATTATTATTTATTATTATTCTATATTATTATTATACATTATTATACATTATTATATATTATTATTATTATTATTATTTATTATATATTATTTATTATTAATTATTATTTATTATTTATTATATATTATTTATTATTATTCTATATTATTATTATACATTATTATATATTATTATTATTTATTATTATTTATTATTATTATAATTACTGTCAGTGTGTTGCACCTGATTCCCGGATTCTGATATAAATACAATGTTTCTCTAAGGCCCCGCCCCTGTATGCCAACCCCGCCCCCTGCCACAGGCCACACCCCCATCAGGACTCTTAGTTGCTCACCTGTACCGGTGACGTCACGGGGCTGGCGCAGGTGAGGGAGCATGGCCGGCGGGAGCAGCAACAGACCGGGACCGGGTCCCTGCGGGTTCGGTGAGTGCCAGAACTGGAACCAGAATCAGAACCCCCAGTAACAATACCCCCCCCCCCCCCCAGCCAGAGCCCCCAGTAATAATAACCCCCCCCACCCAGCCAGAGCCCCAGTAATAATAACCCCCCCCCCAGCCAGAGCCCCAGTAATAATACCCCCCAGCCAGAGCCCCAGTAATAATAACCCCCCCCCAGCCAGAGCCCAGTAATAATAACCCCCCCCCCAGCCAGAGCCCCAGTAATAATAACCCCCCCCCCCCCCACAGCCAGAGCCCCAGTAATAATAACCCCCCCCCAGCCCAGAGCCCCAGTAATAATACCCCCCCCCCCAGCCAGAGCCCTAGTAATAACACCCCCCCAGCCAGAACCCCAGTAATAATAACCCCCCCAGCCAGAGCCCCAGTAATAATAACCCCCCCCCCAGCCAGAGCCCCAGTAATAATAACCCCCCCCCAGCCAGAGCCCCAGTAATAATACCCCCCCCCAGCCAGAGCCCCAGTAATAATAACCCCCCCCCCCCCAGCCAGAGCCCCAGTAATAATAACCCCCCCCAGCCAGAGCCCCAGTAATAAATAACCCCCCCCCAGCCAGAGCCCCAGTAATAATAACCCCCCCCAGCCAGAGCCCCCAGTAATAATAACCCCCCCAGCCAGAGCCCCAGTAATAATAACCCCCCCAGCCAGAGCCCCAGTAATAATAACCCCCCCAGCCCAGAGCCCCAGTAATAATAACCCCCCCAGCCAGAGCCCCAGTAATAATACCCCCCAGCCAGAACCCCAGTAATAATAACCCCCCCCAGCCAGAGCCCCAGTAATAACACCCCCCCAGCCAGAGCCCCAGTAATAATAACACCCCCCCAGCCAGAGCCCCAGTAATAATAACCCCCCCCCAGCCAGAGCCCCAGTAATAATAACCCCCCCAGCCAGAGCCCCAGTAATAACAACCCCCCCAGCCAGAGCCCCCAGTAATAATACCCCCCCCCAGCCAGAGCCCCAGTAATAATACCCCCCCCCAGCCAGAGCCCCAGTAATAATACACCCCCCCAGCCAGAGCCCCAGTAATAATAACCCCCCCCCCAGCCAGAGCCCCAGTAATAATACCCCCCCAGCCAGAGCCCCAGTAATAACACCCCCCAGCCAGAGCCCCAGTAATAATAACCCCCCCCAGCCAGAGCCCCAGTAATAATAACCCCCCAGCCAGAGTCCCCAGTAATAATAACCCCCCCCCCCCAGCCAGAGTCCCAGTAATAAACCCCCCCAGCCAGAGCCCCAGTAATAATACCCCCCAGCCAGAGCCCAGTAATAATAACACCCCCCCAGCCAGAGCCCCAGTAATAAACCCCCCCAGCCAGAGCCCCAGTAATAATACCCCCCCCAGCCAGAGTCCCAGTAATATACCCCCCCCCAGCCAGAGTCCCCAGTAATAATACCCCCCCCAGCCAGAGTCCCAGTAATAATACCCCCCCCAGCCAGCCAGAGCCCCAGTAATAATACCCCCCCCCAGCCAGAGCCCCAGTAATAATACCCCCCCCCAGCCAGAGCCCCAGTAATAATACCCCCCCCCAGCCAGAGCCCCATTAATAATACCCCCCCCCAGCCAGAGCCCCAGTAATAATACCCCCCCCCCAGCCAGAGCCCCAGTAATAATACCCCCCCGCCAGAGCCCCAGTAATAATAACCCCCCCCGCCAGAGCCCCAGTAATAATACCCCCACCCAGCCAGAGCCCCAGTAATAATAACTCCCCCCCAGCCAGAGCCCCAGTAATAATAACTCCCCCCCAGCCAGAGCCCCAGTAATAATAACTCCCCCCCGCCCCAGTAATAATAACCCCCCCAGCCAGAGCCCCAGTAATAATAACCCCCCCAGCCAGAGCCCCAGTAATAATAACCCCCCCAGCAGAGCCCCAGTAATAATAACCCCCCAGCCAGAGCCCCAGTAATAATAACCCCCCAGCCAGAGCCCCAGTAATAATAACCCCCCCAGCCAGAGCCCCAGTAATAATAACCCCCCCCAGCCAGAGCCCCAGTAATAATAACCCCCCCCCAGCCAGAGCCCCAGTAATAATAACCCCCCCCCAGCCAGAGCCCCAGTAATAATAACCCCCCCCAGCCAGAGCCCCAGTAATAATAACCCCCCCAGCCAAAACCCCAGTAATAATAACCCCCTCCCCCCCAGCCAGAGCCCCAGTAATAATAACCCCCCCAGCCAGAGCCCCAGTAATAATAACCCCCCCCCAGCCAGAGCCCCAGTAATAATAACCCCCCCAGCCAGAGCCCCAGTAATAATAACCCCCCCAGCCAGAGCCCCAGTAATAATAACCCCCCCAGCCAGAGCCCCAGTAATAATAACCCCCCCAGCCAGAGCCCCAGTAATAATAACCCCCCCCTGCCAGAGCCCCAGTAATAATAACCCCCCCCAGCCAGAGCCCCAGTAATAATAACCCCCCCCAGCCAGAGCCCCAGTAATAATAACCCCCCCCCCCCCCCAGCCAGAGCCCCAGTAATAATAACCCCCCCCCCAGCCAGAGCCCCAGTAATAATAACCCCCCCAGCCAGAGCCCCAGTAATAATAACCCCCCCCAGCCAGAGCCCCAGTAATAATAACCCCCCCAGCCAGAGCCCCAGTAATAATAACCCCCCCAGCCAGAGCCCCAGTAATAATAACCCCCCCAGCCAGAGCCCCAGTAATAATAACCCCCCCAGCCAGAGCCCCAGTAATAATACCCCCCCAGCCAGAACCCCAGTAATAATAACCCCCCCAGCCAGAGCCCCAGTAATAACACCCCCCAGCCAGAGCCCCAGTAATAATAACACCCCCCAGCCAGAGCCCCAGTAATAATAACACCCCCCCAGCCAGAGCCCCAGTAATAATAACCCCCCCAGCCAGAGCCCCAGTAATAATAACCCCCCCCAGCCAGAGCCCCAGTAATAATACCCCCCCCAGCCAGAGCCCCAGTAATAATACCCCCCCCAGCCAGAGCCCCAGTAATAATAACACCCCCCCCAGCCAGAGCCCCAGTAATAATAACCCCCCCCAGCCAGAGCCCCAGTAATAATACCCCCCCCCAGCCAGAGCCCCAGTAATAACACCCCCCCCAGCCAGAGCCAACCCCCCCAGCCAGAGCCCCAGTAATAATAACCCCCCCCCCCCAGCCAGAGTCCCAGTAATAATACCCCCCCCAGCCAGAGTCCCAGTAATAATACCCCCCCAGCCAGAGCCCCAGTAATAATACCCCCCCAGCCAGAGCCCCAGTAATAATAACACCCCCCCAGCCAGAGCCCCAGTAATAATACCCCCCCAGCCAGAGCCCCAGTAATAATACCCCCCCCAGCCAGAGCCCCAGTAATAATACCCCCCCCCCAGCCAGAGCCCCAGTAATAATACCCCCCCCCCAGCCAGAGCCCCAGTAATAATACCCCCCCCCCAGCCAGAGCCCCAGTAATAATACCCCCCCCCAGCCAGAGCCCCAGTAATAATACCCCCCCCGCCAGAGCCCCAGTAATAATACCCCCACCCAGCCAGAGCCCCAGTAATAATACCCCCACCCAGCCAGAGCCCCAGTAATAATAACTCCCCCCCCAGCCAGAGCCCCAGTAATAATAACTCCCCCCCCCCCAGCCAGAGCCCCAGTAATAATAACCCCCCCAGCCAGAGCCCCAGTAATAATAACCCCCCCAGCCAGAGCCCCAGTAATAATAACCCCCCCAGCCAGAGCCCCAGTAATAATAACCCCCCCCAGCCAGAGCCCCAGTAATAATAACCCCCCCCCAGCCAGAGCCCCAGTAATAATAACCCCCCCAGCCAGAGCCCCAGTAATAATAACCCCCCCCCAGCCAGAGCCCCAGTAATAATAACCCCCCCCAGCCAGAGCCCCAGTAATAATAACCCCCCCCCAGCCAGAGCCCCAGTAATAATAACCCCCCCCAGCCAGAGCCCCAGTAATAATAACCCCCCCAGCCAAAACCCCAGTAATAATAACCCCCTCCCCCCCAGCCAGAGCCCCAGTAATAATAACCCCCCCAGCCAGAGCCCCAGTAATAATAACCCCCCCAGCCAGAGCCCCAGTAATAACCCCCCCCAGCCAGAGCCCCAGTAATAATAACCCCCCCAGCCAGAGCCCCAGTAATAATAACCCCCCCAGCCAGAGCCCCAGTAATAATAACCCCCCCCCAGCCAGAGCCCCAGTAATAATAACCCCCCCCTGCCAGAGCCCCAGTAATAATAACCCCCCCCCCCAGCCAGAGCCCCAGTAATAATAACCCCCCCCCAGCCAGAGCCCCAGTAATAATAACCCCCCCCCCCCCCCCAGCCAGAGCCCCAGTAATAAGAATACCCTGACTGGGATAATCATATCAGGGGTTAATCCCCCCCCCCTCAGCCAGAGCCCCAGTAATAAGAATACCCTGACTGTGATATCATATCAGGCGTTAATCCCCCCCCCTCAGCCAGAGCCCCAGTAATAAGAATACCCTGACTGGGATATCATATCAGGGGTTAATACCCTGACTGGGATATCATAATCAGGGGTTAATACCCTGACTGGGATATCATATCAGGGGTTAATCCTCCCCCCCCCCCCCCCCCCCCACCCCAGCTAGAGATTGGATTAGACACTCAGACATCATTTTTTTTTAAGTTCTACGTGACATTTTAACTGTGAATGTCATAATACTGTTTACTTTTACTGCAACAAAATACACATATTTGTATTCAGCAAAGTCTCACGTGTAAAACAGTACCCCCTATGTACAGGTTTTATGGTTGTTTTGGGAAGTTACAGGGTCAAATTCAGCATGTTACATTTTCAGTTTTTTCACATTGAAATTCGCTAGATTGGTTACGTTGCCTTTGAGAGTGTATGGTAGCCCAGGAATGAGAATTGCCCCCATGATGGCATACTATTTGCAAAAGTAGACAACCCAAGGTATTGCAAATGTGGTATGTCCAGTGTTTTTTTTAGTTGCCACTTGGTCCTGGGCTACCATACGGTCTCAAAGGCAACGTAACCAATCTAGCGAATTTCAATGTGAAAAAACTGAAACGCAAGCCTTATATTTGACTCTGTAACTTTTGAAAACACCTTAACACCTGTACATGGGGGGGTACTGTTCTACTCGGGAGACTTCGCTGAACACAAATATTAGTGTTTCAAAGCAGTAAAAAGTATCACAGCAATATCGTCAGTGTAAGTGCCATTTGTGTGTGAAAAATGCAAAAAAATTCACTTTCACTGGCGATATCATCGTTGTAATACATGTTACTGTATATTTGTGTTCAGCGAAGTCTCCCGAGTAAAACAGTACCCCCCATGTACAGGTTTTATGGTGTCTTGGAAAGTTACAGGGTTAAATATAGTGCTAGCAAATTAAATTCCCTATACTTTTGGCATGGGTTGTCAGGCAGGTCCCGCTAATTGTAATTAAAGGGACACTATAGTCACCTGAACAACTTTAGCTTAATGAAGCAGTTTTGGTGTATAGAACATGCCCCTGCAGCCTCACTGCTCAATCCTCTGCCATTTAGGAGTTAAATCCCTTTGTTTTTGAACCCTAGTCACACCTCCCTGCATGTGACTTGCACAGCCTTCCATAAACACTTCCTGTAAAGAGAGCCCTATTTAGGCTTTCTTTATTGCAAGTTCTGTTTAATTAAGATTTTCTTATCCCCTGCTATGTTAATAGCTTGCTAGACCCTGCAAGAGCCTCCTGTATGTGATTAAAGTTCAATTTAGAGATTGAGATACAATTATTTAAGGTAAATTATATCTGTTTGAAAGTGAAACCAGTTTTTTTTTCATGCAGGCTCTGTCAATCATAGCCAGGGGAGGTGTGGCTAGGGCTGCATAAACAGAAACACAGTGATTTAACTCGTAAATGACAGTGAATTGAGCAGTGAAATTGCAGGGGAATGATCTATACACTAAAACTGCTTTATTTAGCTAAAGTAATTTAGGTGACTGAAGTGTTCCTTTAATAAAATTACCTAATTATGTATTACGTGTGTGTGTGTGTGTGTATATATATATATATATATATATGTGTGTGTGTGTATATATATATATATATATATATATATATATATATATATATATATATATATATATATATATATATATATATATATATATATATATATATATATATATATATAGTTGCTTGCTTGCTGTCCTGATGAAAGTTCCCTAGAGGAACTGAAACGTTGACATTTGGAATAAATAGAAGTTTTTTTACAAATATTGAATAGTGCAATCGAGCACCGGGTCACTAAATATGTAAGTAGGAGTGCAAGGTTTCTCTTTTTGTGTGTATATATATACTTTTTTTTTTTTTTAACTGTTTTTTTTTAACTTTTTTATTTCACAATTACAGCCAGCAGGGGGACTACCTGTCATTCCAGGCAGTCCCCCTGCTGGCATTGCTATGGACAGATATGCCACCCATGTGATCATGAGGAACCTCACAAGGACCTCGCGCTCACATGGCCCAGGGGCACACGCCGGCGACCCACGACCCAGTTTGTGAATAGGATGGCGGGGACGTTCTATGCCGCCCGACGGCGTTTAGGACTGGGTCCCCAAGGATGGCATAGAACGCCATCCTTAAGGGTTTAAACTAAAAACACTGACCGGTACTATGAATAACATTGATTATATCATTACAATGGCGCCTGTCAAGTGGTGCGATATATTGGGCAGCAAGTGAACAGTCAGTTCTTGGATTCCATGTGTTGGAAGAAGGTAAAATTGTCAAGTGAAAATATCTGAGTGACTTTAACAAAGGTCAAATAGTGATGGCTAGACCACTGAGTCAGAGTATCTCCAAAACGGCAAGTCTTGTGTTCCAGGGATGCAGTGGTCAGTACCTACCAAAAGTGGCACAATCAATGAACCAGCGTCATGGACGCCCAAGGCAGATGGATGTGGGGAGCCAAGGCTAGCCCGTCTGGTAAGATCACGCAGAAGAGTTACTGCAACTCAAATTGCTAAAAAACTTAATGCTGGCCATGATAGAAAGGTGTCATAACACACTATGTGTGAAGGACCGCCTGCCACCCAGACTGGGTGCCTCCGTCAATCGACTCTGACCGGTTTCCTAGTCCCGGCTGCTGAAAAACATCCCCAGAGAATGATGGTGTTCTTTGGGTGATGTGATGTGTTTGGTTTGCACGAGATATAGCGTTTTCTTTGATGGCCGAAAAGTTAAATTTTAGTCTTATCAGACCAGAGCACCTTCCTCCATACATTTTGTGAGTCTCCCACATGCCTTTTCGCAAACCTAAAACGTGCCATTTTGTTTTTTGCTGAAAGTAATGAGTTTCTTCTGGCCACTCTGCCATAAAGCTTAACTCTATGGAGCGTACGGCTTATTGTCGTCCTATGTACAGATACTCCGGTCTCTTCTGTGGAGCTCGTCCAGGGTTACCTTGGGTCTCTATGCAGCCTCTCTGATGCCCTCCTTGCCCGGTCCATGAGTTTTGGTGGGCGGCCGTCTCTTGGCAGGTTTGCTGTTGTGCCATGTTCTTTCCATTTGGTTATGATAGATTTGATGGTGCTCCTTTGGGATTCAAAGCTAGCAGATCAGATTTGAACAGAGATCCTAGAGTACTTTAATATAAATGACACCCCAGACATGAGGATGAGTACGTTGTGGGCGGCCCACAAGATTGTAGTACGGGGATGTTACGGTTGCCTCCGGTCTTGCCGGAGGTTGGACCGCTTGGATGTCCTGGTTCCCGAACTTGGAGAGTCAAACCATGCTTCAGTCGGCAAGAACCTGTAAGTGTAGAACATCCCACTAGCTATAGCAGAGCTAGGATTCACGTTCCCTACAACACGAGTCGAGGCTGCGGGTAAAACTAACTGAGTTTAATGGCACACAGTCATCGCTATTTATGCAAAACCCCAGGTCCAGGGACAGCCCCCTCTGGACCTGATGGGATACAGGGACAATATAAACAGTTGACCAATAGTAACACAATGTATCCTTTGAAATTATTACCCCACAGCTTGGAGATAATGAGTCCAACGGTTGTGACAATGTAATTATCTCCAAGTGCTCAAAATCCCATGTTTTATTACAACATTTAAAACCGTAGAAAATTACATAACTTTAATACTTTAATAGACATATCTCCCATTCCACCGTTCATTATGTAGCCCAGTTCTGAGCGCAACAGATAGACGAATAGCGCTCAGAACCCACGAACGATATGGCTAGTCTCCTCAATATAAAGTCCGTTCGTGTCTTTTGTCCCGAACACGAGATGGTGGCCATGTTTTCAGGTTGGTAGATAGAGAGCGGGACCTGGACCTAAAACCCCTGGATCAAGTAGCGGCTGAACAATTACGCGAATACCGCTCATAGGATGGTTGTCTTAGCCCTTCGTGAACCGAATGGAGACCGCCATGAAAGGGTGTACTTAACTTGCGGTTAACCTCAGCTTCAACGTTTTAATTGGGACCACACGCCAGGATGCAGGTGGGCCTCGTTCGGGAGTCTTTCGTGAGTTCAGTTCAGTGACTTATTACACAAACGAGGCCACCCTGAGACAGTCAATTAGGTTTGTGGTTAACCGCCGACCGCAGCTTCCCGGCGGTCAATTAGAGGCACGCTCCGCTCGTGGGGTGGTCGGTTGTTCGGTACTTTCAAAGGTGACCGGGGTTAAGTGGCGGCACACGCCAAGGGCTGGGTGGTCCGTCGTTCGCATACACGAATAAATAGTTATAACTGGTCGTGGAATGGGTTCACACAGTCTGAATACCGAACAGGGTATTGGGTGAACAAAAGGGAGTACTTCTGTAACAGTTTGTAGGGTTCTTGTAACAGGGGGGCTCTCATTAAATTTGCGACTAGGAAGAAGAAATTTTAAATATCAAAAGTTAGATTCCCAGTGGCACAACTTAGAACGCTTGAACAAAATCATCAAATGATACCAGGGGGTGAGGGTGAAACTTACCGACAACTGGAGATTGTTAGACATTCCATCCGAACGTTACTGCTAGATGATACGGCCAGGTCCATGACTTGTCGAAGTGGACCTATGAAAATGCCAAAAAAAATGGACACCCTCCTGGCTAGGACTTATTAAACCCAGACAGGGACAATCCCATATTGCGGACTTTAGACACCTGGACGGTTCCATCAAAACACCGAAAGATATAGCTTTGGTTTTCAAGGAATTTTTATAAACTACTGTATAACCACACACCGGGTTCCAATACCCAGGAAGTGAGAGAAGCAGATCGCATACTCTGGTTCCTAGAAGGCTTGGCGCTACCTAAATTGTCGAGAGGCGATAAGCAGCTTAGCAGCAGAAATCATGTCCGAGGACATTGACAGAGCTATCACCGGTTTGAAAGGGAATAAAGCTCCCGGACCAGACTTGTTTGATGGGTCATATTACAAAACTTTTCGGGAAGAACTCGCCGCTCACCTAGTAAAGCTCTTCTCGGAACTTAGAGAGGGATGCAATGTGGACATCGACATGTCCCTAGCCACTATTGTCTTACTGCCCAAACCGGATAAAGATCCGCTCCAGCCAGAAAACTACAGACCCGTATCCCTCATAAACCATGACATGAAGATCCTGGCTAAGATACAGACGGACAGGTTGAACCCACTACTGACTACTCTGAAAGACGGTGATCAGGTCTGCTTTATACCTGGCAGCCAATTGTTCGAAAATACCAGGAGAAATATTGACTAAATATGGAAACAGGTCGCCACGAGTACACCTACGCTAGTTTTTTCGATTGATGCCGAAAAGGCTTTCGATAGGGTGTGGTGGCCCTGCCTGTACACATTGCTGACTCATTTAGCGTTCCCTGAGGAATACGTGGTGATAATCAAGGCGATGTACAGCCACGTGAGGGCACAAGTGCAGATCACGGGAGCCCATCTCTGTCCTTTCCGACTATACAATGGCACTAGACAGGGATGCCCGCTGTCCCCTCTGCTCTTTGTGCTCTCATTAGAACCACTCCTGCAGGCGATTCGAAGACCTCCAAATATTCGGGGAGTTAGTGTAGGAGGTATCGGCATACGCTGATGACGTACTTTTGACACTCACAAGCCCGATGGACTCTATGGAGGCTCTAAAGGACTTAATAATGGCATATGGAGCGGTGTCATACTCATTTATCCTTTTTCTTAACTGAGGTCCCTTTCCTTCATTTTAATCTGTAAATACCGAACAAAAATATGCATTGAGGCAGTCAGCTAGACCTTTATCCTCTTCTACATACCTTCCTTCTTTTGTTTTTAATTTAACTAATCCTTGTTTTACTTTTCCTTTCTCATTTATGTATCTAAAAAAAAGTTGTTTTTTTTGTCCCCCTTTTTACTGACTGTGCTATTTTCTCTTCTGTGTGTGATTTGGAAGCTCTTATAACTTGCTTAGCCTCTTTCTGCCTAATCTTATAGGTCATTCTGTCTTCCTCACTCTGGTTTGTTTTATAATTACTAAATGCTAACTTTTTGTTTTTTACTATTTTGGCCACATCTGTGGAGTACCACAGTGGTTTCTTGAATTTTTTGCTTTTACTGACAAGCCTAATGCAATTTTCTGTTGCCTTCAGTAGTGCAATTTTTAAATAATCCCATTTCTCTTGGACTCCATTTAAATTGCTCCAGTCTGATAATGACTCCTTTACACATAGTCTAATTTTAGAAAAGTCTGTTTTTCTAAAATCTAAAACATTTGTTTTTGTGTGGTGTGACTCAGTCAATGCTCTTATATTAAACCACACTGACTGATGATCACTGGATCCTAAACTTTCACCTACAGTAATATCTGATACCAAATCTCCATTTGTTAACACTAAATCTAGTATGGCCTCTTTACGAGTTGGCTCCCCAACGACTTGTTTTAGAGACCATCCCAGTAGGGAGTTTAGAATATGTGTGCTCCTGGCACAAGCAGCTATTTTTGTTTTCCAATTCACATCAGGAAGATTAAAGTCACCCATAATGATAACTTCCCCCTTTATTGTCATTTTAGCTATTTCTTTAACTAGTAGATTATCTAACTCTTCAATTTGTCCTGGGGGCCTATAAATCACACCTACACGAGTTACTGTGTGATTACCAAATTCTAACGTAACCCAAACGGACTCTGTTCACCTCACTAACTTTTATTAGGCTAGATTTTATGCTATCCTTCACATACAGGGCCACCCTGTCAGGATCGGGACAGGGATCCAACACGCAGAGTACAAACAGGTGGTAGGTACGTATACCGGACCTTAGAATGGCCGGACTTAACGTAAGGAGTAAGTAGAGAATGGTCTAGGAACAAGCCGAGGTCGAGGGAACGAGAGGACAGGTAAGCGAGAGACAAGCCGAGTCAAAGGGTAACAGAGATAAACAGGGTAGTACAAACAAGCCGGGTCAGAACCAAAGAGACAACTAGAATACAAGAGCTACTAGACAGGCTAGAACCACGACAGGGCAATGAGCAGATGCCGAAAGCCTTACTTTATACCTTGATTCTAGAGGGTAATCACGCCCCCGACGAGTCCTGATTAGTGCTCGGGACTTGACTGACAGGTCAACCCGGGTTGGCGTCATGACGTCGACTACTGAGCGTCGCGTCATATAAGGAAGTGGATCCCTCGCGGTCGGCTTGTAAATGGCCGAGAGGAACGGAAGAAACAACCCCTCTGGGAGGATAAACGTCTAAGTCTCTCACCTCCTCTGAGGTAGAGACTACAGGTACCCTGACACACCCCTCCCCCTTTCTTGCCTTCCCTGTCTTTTCTATATAAAGAGTACCCTGGTATTGCTATGTCCCAGTCATTTTTCTCATTATACCATGTCTCAGTAACAGCGACTAAATCTACATTATCAGTTGCCATTATTGCCATAAGTTCATGGATCTTATTCCCTAAACTGCGAGCATTTGTAGACATGACTCTAAGCTTATCATTTTTTTAACAAACTTGCTACAGGCACCTTCTGTCCTTGTTTTGGGGACAATTGGATTGTTTTATCACCCCCCCCCCCTCCTAGTTTAAATACATCCTAGCCAAACCTCTGAACTGCTCACTGAGAACATTTGTTCCCTTTTGAGAAAGATGCAAACCATCTTTTTGTACAGTTTATTTCCATTCCAAACAGAGCTACCATGAGAAATAAAGCCAAATCCTTGCTCCCGACACCATTCACCAAGCCACAAGTTAAAGTCCCTAATACGCATCCGCCTGTCGTTCTGAGTGTTATGCACAGGCAGAACTTCAGAGAATGACAGTGTGGAAGCAACCTGCCATATATCATTGGCAAAAACACTAAAAACTTCCTTAACTTCTGAAACCTCATTGTAAGCCAAGTCATTTGTCCCTAGATGGACAAGTACATCCAATTCCCCTTCCTGCTTTGCTTGCTCAACAATATTACAGATGCGTCTCCTGTGTCTGTGAGCAGTAGCTCCGGGAAGACACGTCACAGGACCACAATTGTCCATCTCCACACCTCTTATGATGGAATCCCCCAACAACAACTGCTTTCTATTAGGCCTCGCCTCAGTGCCTGAGCCTGTCTCCACAACACCACTAGCCTCAGTGCCTGAGCCTGTCTCCACAACACCACTAGCCTCAGTGCCTGAGCCTGTCTCCACAACACCACTAGCCTCAGTGCCTGAGCCTGTCTCCACAACACCACTAGCCTCAGTGCCTGAGCCTGTCTCCACAACACCACTAGCCTCAGTGC